>NC_141034.1:33883333-34189166 GCF_052040795.2 Danio rerio | reverse complement strand
TTAATCTTAATTTTGTTTACTATAAATATACATTCAGAATAATTATACTGTATATCACTGTTTCCCATACATTTATTTATGCTGACATTAAAGCAAAATACTGAATACAAAATACTGAATGCTTCAAAATAAAAAAGCAGCACCAGTGTTTTAATAAGTTTCAATGTCATTTTTTCTTTTTTTAATCGTTTTTATTAATGCTTGGAAAATCACATTCTATAATGTACTGATATATAAATTTAAAGTACTTTTTTCTTTCTTTGTTTCTTTCTTTGTTTATATAACAATAAAAATTTACAATTACAATGAATCATCATTTCACAATCTTTTTCACAATTTTGTCTGTATATATCTATTTATTTGTGTATTTATATAACAGTTCTGTGCTCATGGTTCCCGAATCTGATAATCTGATTGACTGATAGTCGTGAGACATTAAAGCAATATCAGCACTCACACAGCCTCTTCACACTTACGTATTACTCTGCTCACACAAGTGGCAAACAGAGGACTAGTTGACAAATATTTCAGCTGTAGGACAACATAATGTACTTTAGAGTTTTTTTAGGTGAGAATGTAGTTGTTTAGATTGCAACTATGCAGTTTATTTATAAGGACAGTGCCTATTTTAAATATTCATATTTTCGGAGATTCAGCGCATTGGCAGCCATCAGCCTGTCATATTGAGCAGAGCAAAGACAGCTAAAGTTCTGCTACAAGATGGCAACAGAGACCGCATAATAAGTCCTTAGGGGAGAAAAACTGCATTTTTTTATTGTATGTTTCAAACTACAGCTGAACAAATCATTGCAGGTAAGGTCGATCTCTCTCTTTTATATTTTGTAGTGCTTTATTTATACCATATAATCAGATAGTGTTTGCTTTGGCTTTTTTGGGGTTAATTATTGTGATCTCCTGGTTGCAAAAGAGAAATACTGGGAAATCTCTGTAGAACTGATGTCATTTCATGCCGTTCAGCCATATAATCTTAAAATGCGAGTAAAATCACTTGTTTTGTCATCATTTTAGACATTATGCCAGAGAATCATTTAAATAGTTCCAAGGTTTGTGAAGTACTGTAGCAATGGTTTCTGCTGTTCTGACATCAGCTATGTATGAATAGTAGAAGAAAGTAGTTCCTCATACAAAAGGGAGTTTGATTTTCTTTTTTACATACACGATTATGCCGTCTTACTGTCCTATAAATCGCAATATCACGCTCGTAGCAGTGAGATATGGCTGCATATTGTCACTGGTGGGACACTAAAGGCACCCAGCCTGTGGCCTCAAGACAAAGCATGTCTCTCACCAGTGACGATATACAGCCATATTGCACTGCTACTTGTGTGATATTGCTCATATTTATAAAAATCACTTTAGTACATTCATTTGTATGTGGACACCAAAAGCATTATTGTTTCTTGATCTGACTAAAACATGCTCTTCTACTGGTCACAAATTTTAACTATATGTTGGGGTAATTTACATGTATTAATGCATCACTTCTGTTTAAATCTCCGTAGTTCAGAGCATCCACATAAAAGCATGTGTGGTGGCTTCAATTAATTTAAACCCATAACTATTGTAGATTTCTATGGTTCACGAATATGTCAATTTAATTTGCCACCTTACACAGAGTGCAGTTATTTCTAGATGAAGTGACCCAGTTTCTACCTTTATAATATACCACGACAATGAGGTTCTAAAAAAGACTTCAGCCTCACCCGGGCCTGGCCCTGGCTCCTGAGAGCTACAGTATGTTAAAAAATAAAATGAAATAAAATAAAAGTCTACAACCTCATGGACTCCTCACGTAACTGATTTATATACTGGATATGAATCAAAAAAAGAGCTTTTAAGTTACTTAACCACCTGCCAACCTCAGCTAAACTGTTTGTCATGAGCTCTGAACTGTCTGTTAAACCTCCAGATGAGATTAACAGAAATGGATGTCGGTTTATCTGATGGAGAAAGATATGATTTCACGCTTTGAGGAATTACAGGTTCGCTTAAATAAAGGATTTTCAAGCCCAAGATCTCAGTTTTCCATCTTTAAGTCATACCGTTTGACTCCAGCTTTGCATCTGGTGAAGCAGGCCAGGACTGGGATGAACCCACATGTTCCCAATGTGAAAAGGCTTATGAAATATGGATTAATGGGGTTTTATGGGTTGATGTAATGTGAGGAAAGGTGCAAAGTGATGTCATCCTGTGCACTTACACTGATCTAGACTCTCCCTCAGGGAACACAAGTGATAAAGCCAATATATTGAAGAAGAAAAAAAGAAGAAGAAAAAGAACAGGCAATTATTCAACCCAGATTGGAGTCTGGGTAGGGCTGGACAAAATAGCCAAAATGATCCACCATTAAATGTGTCATTTCAATCGATAGTGATAATTAGCACAATAATTGTAAAATCTCTATTTCTTTCAGGTTCAAAGGCAATTTCTTTGCCCTTGTGTGAAAGTTCAAACTAGACAGTTAATGGTTAATTTTAATTACTTCTATCATGACAATCAGATAAACATTTCACAAAACTGAGGTATTTATCATGATAGAAAAGTGTCAAATTTGTGGCAGCCTTTTTTATATTTTAGAGAAATCAAACTCTTAGTTCCTGTATTTTAACCTGTGTTTTAACAGAATATATAGATTTATGAAAATAATGGTTTCTGATCTCCGATTCTGAGGATAAAGCATGTAAATGCTTTATGTCAATTTAATTCAGTAAAAACAAATATTCTGCTCAACAAATAGTCATTGCACAGTACTGTATATTCTACATATAGGACAATTTTTATATGAATATTCGGTAAGACTTTATTTTGATTATCCCTATTGCACATTTTGTTTAGTAAAAGTTGCATTGCAAATACATGGCAATTACGTCCCATTTGAGTATTAATAGACTGTTTGCATAATATCTGCTGATACTGCTTTTTCAGTATCAGACAAGAAACTGTCAACTTCTACATATCAACTTACACTAACCCTAACCCCAACCTGACAGTCTACTTATAAGCTAATGAGAATTAGCTTGCATGTAGATGCAATGCAACTTAAATTCAACAAAATGCATTAAAGGGATCATCAAAATAAAGTGACACTGAATATTCATTCATTCATTCATTCATCTAGCATAGATGTTACGCAGTGGATGCCCTTCCAGCTGCAACCCATCACTAGGAAAACTGAATATTCATACAGACATTAATCATACTGAACGTTTATCAAGAATGTGTCATTTTATTTAAAAGGAATTTATACAGGAATATTTACCATGCTGATTCTGATTTAAAGGTTTTTATTTTGATTTGATTGATATCTATTTTTGTTTTACAAGTATATTTATGTCTATTGAATATTCACAATAATGCACACGTGACAATACATTTTCAAAAGACATCAAAAAAGAAAACAAGTCAACAAAATAAGGGAGAAAAAGGCAGGAAATAGCTAAGATTTTATATAACAGCACTACCTCAAATAAAACAGATAAGAATAAGGGGTAAAACATTGCTTATTTACCAGATATTGATGCAACTAGATTCCTTTCAATTTGATTAGATTTCTTTCAAAGACTGAAATCTTAATTTAATTACAGGTTATTGTTTAGATCATCAGATGTTGTAATGTGCAAAGTGAACATTTTTTTGACAGCTTTTGAACATAAATATTGAATTGATAAAAAAAAAAATCAAGAGATGCACCCCTGCATATTAAACCTTCATGTACATATAAGGACATTGAAACAATCAAAAGAGTAGTCAAAATATAGAGTATAAAAGAAAAGACTGATTTATGTCTCTTAAAAATCCAAATCAAATCGATTTTTTAAAACATGTTCAAGCTAAAAATGTTTTTTGGCAAGCCCTGGATCCAAAGTTCCTTAAATGCTGAATAAATGAGTTCATATTTACAACTGTGAGCCAAAGATGTAAAAAATATGGCTACAGGCTGATGTCGCTGTCAGACAGACAATTTTTAAGGAAATACATTAATTTTGGATTAGACAGTGCTTCAAGGGAAAAGAATTGCTGTGAGTGAACTTTCTTTCAAGGGTTTTGTTCTAATAAACACAAGATGAATAATGTACCATCAAACTGCCATTTCCTTTTCTCTCTTCTCTTATATAAAATCAAATAAAATGAATATAAACTTGAATACATAAAATGTTAATATAAAAATAAAAATGATAATAGACAAAAAATATCTCTTTTAGAAATATATACATAATATACGGACTGTATATTACCTCAATTGTTATGCGTTTACTCACTAAATAAATTAATGCGTTGTACATATAATGGAAATACATTTCTTTGTAAAGAAATAATAAAGATGAAACTGAAATTTTGATTAAACATTAAAATAAATAGATTTGTAGAACTATTTGCTAAATAATTAGTTGCATCTATCTAAAATAGTTAAATGTAAAATAGTAATAAAACAGATGTAATCCAGAAAAACTGAAACGCAATATTCAGATTTTGCTTCCCACTGACGCAGGCAGCTGCATTTCATTCTACACATCCTGCTTTGACCTAACTGTGCCTCTGGGTTAGGTTATATATATGACATTTACATGGTTGGCTTTCTATCCCTTTATTTAAAAAAAAAAAAAAATCCACATACTTCATTTATGTCAATGACACAACATAGAGGGCAGGAAATGAATGTCTATGTTAATCCTAAATCTGAGATGAATAATGTACCCTTAACATTATGTTTCCACCCATATTAAAAACGTTCTGTCCCATCCAGGTTGTACTAGATTCATATGAGTTCATGCTCCTAATTTAGGGTTAGAGAACAGGTAGAAACATTTCAATCACTCAAGAGAAAACTTGGGCTTAAATGGGCGCTACACATTTGCAAGGTGCACAGATCTCAAGAGAGCATGGCTGTTGGTTTACTAACCTGTTCCTGCCTCCCCCTTTTAGCACCTTGCACTTTTTCATTTGGATTTATGGATCACCAGCAATCTCAGACTGGACTTTAAGCTCCAATTTAGACTGCCAAGACAGGATGTGCACTTTTAAGTTCTTAACATTAAGCAATTTTAACACAATGTGAAGAGGTGAGCTCTTTTTTGACAAATCTGCATGAATTACATACAGAAGGCACTTTAGGGTGATCAAAGCTGTGTTTAGAACTGAGAAAACACTGTCATCATTTAGGAGCTTCAAAAAATCCTGAATTTTAAATCCAATGGGTTAAAAACATTACTGATATTTGTCATAAGCATCTCTTAATATGTCAAAACTCTCTTTAATATAAACTCTCTTAAATATAAATAATATGCTTAAATACAAAAATTAATGAGCAAATCCAGCGGTATGGATGTGACATTTGCAGAAAAACTCAAAGCACAAATTGACAGAAAATATATGCTTTTTTTTCCAAAACTAACCTCAGAGTCATGGGATGAAAAAAATATCAATCTATAAACATTTTTATATTTGAAAAGAGGAAAATAAACATGTGTTACAGGGCTTGACATTAACACCTGCCAACCTGCCAAATGCAGGTAGATTTCAACTGTGGCGGGTTAGACGACCACACCCCACTAGCCACTTTGGCAAGTCGAAAATAATTTTTAAGTTGTAGTTTTAATAAAAGCAAAGTTCAACAATAAGAGTGCCCATCGAGAAGCAGCACAAAAAGTGTAGCAGTTTTTTTGAGCAAAAGAAAGCAGGTGAATACCAAATGAGACCAAATAGCATCCATCAACTCCAAAATGTGCATAAAAAACAGTTGATGAAAATGCCAGAATGCGCATCCATTTTGAATATGCACATAAAAAATATATAACTTAGTAGGATAAACTTTGAATTCAATAAGAAAAGATATGCATAAACAAGACAAAAAATCCAGTATGCGCATTAAAAATTGTTTATTTTGTTAAAAGAGATCATGTGATGGTAAAAGTGTGTGTGAATGGACAAACCAGTACATTTTAAAGAATCTGAAATGTTGTTTTGGTCATTCTAAAACACCGAAACCATCTCAGTAGTGTTATTATATTATTAATTACCTCCAAAACTGTTAAGAGCATTTGTGTTCCGCCTCTCATGCCTTCAAATGCCCCCATGCGTTCATTGTGTGTCGACATTTGTCTTCTGAGGCACAAGTCATTTATTAAATGATAAAAAAATCCATGCATCTTCTCCTACTGCAGCAAATTCTGTTTTTACTTTTGACATTTGGTGCCAGTTAATCAGGAAGTCACGATTTTGTTCTCTTTGACTCGTTGAATAGAAACTCTATTTTATTTGCAGGTATTTTATGCGAAAATACAGTTTTTTCCTAAATTTATTTTGCATCTTTGCATAGAAACATAACTACTAACGAAGGCTTTAGTGTCGCGGGCACAGTGATGCGTTCTAGTATTTAAATATTTGCGTGTTTCCTTGCACGAAGCAACCATGCCTGGAAATGCAACTGATGTGATTGGTTCTCTTTGAAATTTGAAGCCCTGTGCATTACAGATGTGACCAAAAAATTTCACAGTATACAGCATATTAGCTTTAAATAAGTTTCTGGAGATTTCAAATTATATAGCCAGAAGTACGTATGGCTGCATTTCGTCTTTAAAACGCATTATTTTTTTAAAAGCAATTTTAGAAAAGAAAGCCCCCTGATTTTTACCACATATTTAGATTTACCACATTCTCACCCTCTTATTTACTTGTTTATTTTATTTATTTGCTTCTGTTTTTGTCTTACCCACTTTCTGAAACCGTTCTTCACTGGACTCGAACCCCGTCGTCAAAGTTAACTGAGCTCTGCATCTCAAGTCCGCTAAGACATACGTGTCGAGCTACCGGACAAACTGGTAATAGAGGAAAAGCCATCCACATGCAGGTAAGTGATCAGCTGGTTATCGAGAAAAGGAACAGCATCATACCACCCCGTAGCATTTGTTTTAAAGATGTTTTAAAGTACTTCTGGCTACATAACCCACAACAATCTCCAGAAATGTTTAGGGCTACATTTTCAGAATGAGCCTATGTTGCAACAAATACAAGTCTACATTAAAATAAAAAAAATAAAAATACAAAAACTCAGAGAGTTTCAATATTTTAGTGAATTTTTTTTTCATGGCAAGGTTGACATTTGCATGAAATTGCTCTAATGATTTGTTTAGAGTTTGGCTGATTTATTTCTCAGACTGTTAAGCACAGTTGCTAGACAACTCAGTTTTGTCATTACACAACACATCAGGTCAGTCAAGTGCTCATACAACAAAATCTTAACAGTAGCATCAAGCAAAGAGAAGGAAAGAGGGGAAAAAAAAGAGCAGCTGTTCACGTGTATATCACTCAATTAGCATGTGCGCTGTGACCTCCTGTACGTTTGCCCAAGGGACCAGTCACATAGTGACTGTGTGTGTGTGTGTGTGTGTGTGTGTGTGTGTGTGTGTGTGTGTGTGTGTGTGTGTGTGTGTGTGTGTGTGTGTGTGTAAAAGGCTGTATGTGTTTATATATATAAATATATATAATGTATATATACGACTTGCTGCCTTTCCCTTCCCCTCTCCGTCTCCTGAGATTTCAACTTTTATCTCTAGGCACATCGTTAGAATGCAATCTCTCTTTGTGCACAGGCATCTCTCTGATACAGTATGTGTGTGGGGGTCCAAATTAATCCTGCTGCCATTTTATCAGCTCAGTAGTTTTATCTGCGGTTTTATCGCTCAAAGAGGAAAAGATATGAGATAAAACCTAATTAAAATCGCTACAAATTTGTCATCATTGCACAATCAGTTGAGAGCAAAAGAGAAAATATTAGGGAGATTTGATGATTTATTTTTTATAAATGTAGGGCTATGCTTATTATTGGACAATATTATTCATGTTAAAGGCTGATTTATACTTCGAGTGATTGCCGTGACCTACGCTGATTGTGTTGATTGTGTTGCTCTGCACTAACACTTCCGAGACACTAGCTGGCAGTAGTTTTTTATGTTCCTCTGTGTCAAGTTTTTTGCTGGTGTTTTTTCTTTCTTTTTCTGAACGCTACCTTAATGTACACATAGCTCAAATTTGCGCATTAAGAGGCGTAAACTGGCAGACGTGCAACAACTTTAAACACAAGGTAAAAACAAAGGTTTGATGACAGCACAACAATTAGAATTTGCTGTTATTTTACAGAGCCTGAGGCTATATAGTATTTGACCATACAAATCACTAAAAATGTGATTTAGCTGAACTTCTGGATGTAACTTATTCATAAAGTTTACTTTGAGAGTCAAAACAGCAAATACAGGCAACACAAAATTAATCCCCGCAGCTCCAGATGAAATATTGAGCTGATTTAAAGTGGGGCGAATCAACAAATTCAAATTTAAGCAATGGGTCTGAAACGGTACACTATTTACAACATTATTACCTTGATGAGTAATCTTGCATGATGTTCACCAGGATTTATTTTCCTGTATCTGTGATTCTGAAGTGTGACTACTATGGTTTCAGTTAAACATTTTCTTTAATGTTTTGCTGAAGAGAGAAAGTCACCTACTTCTAAGATGACTAGGTAAGTCTAAGATGAGTAAATAAACATGATTTGTTTGTGTCTGTTTGTGTGTATAGTGAAATGGGGAGAGGTACAACATTCCCTTTTAATGTACAAAACTGAAATGTATTTAAGATCATACTTAAAAATAAAAATGCAAAGAGGTTTTCTCAGCAGAATTTTTTCCCCCAAAGATTTCAATAAACCAATCAGTTGCAACCCCATTATTTGAGACTGTCAATCAGTATTTTTGCACCATCATCAGTAATAATATAAAAAGCTTTTTGTTGTGCCTCATTGTATAGTAATTGAGCTAAATAACACACAGAGAAAAGATGCATCTAAACTTCTTTCGTTCAGTACAACACTAATAAAATCCTCAGGCAATCATCAGAGAACAGACTATCCCAGAGTGAATCTCCGGGATTTGTTGCAATTTGGAAGCTGTGCTCTGGACCTCTTCTAGCTTTCTGCAGGGCTCTAGCTGATTTTGTTCAGAGGTGCTTTGTCATGTTGAGTGACTTTCAGCAGACACCTCTCCTCTGGTCCCACTGACTGATTCCAGCTTCAGATATATCCTGGCATCAGCAATTGGCTCACACTGAAAGCAAAGCTACCCCATGAGCAGTCTTTCCATGTGCTGAGCATTCTGAAAAACGTTTTTATATCTATTTATTTAAACAGACTGGATTTAAAGATTTACAAACAATGTGTTAATAAGAATTGTCTGCTTGAATCGTGAATGGTGCAAAGATTTTGAGACATGGCCCAAATGTTCAAATTTGATTGGGTTTTCAAAGTGCCAATATAGGCGCAACCGGGATTTTATCATTTGCTTTTTGCTATTTTCTGAGTTTACTAATCATGGACAGACTGCCAGGCCCAATTTACACAGAGTATTAAAGAGATTAATTAATTAATTCATTCATTCACCTTCAGCTATAGTCACTTATTTATCAAGGGTTGCCATATCAGAATGAACCGCCAACTATTCCGGCATATGTTTTACACAGCGGATGTCCTTCCAGCTGCAACCCAGTATTTGGAAACATCCATACACTCTCACATTCACACTCATACACTACAGCCAATTTTTGTTTACCCAATTCCCCTATAGCACGTCTTTTGAACTGTGGGGGAAACCAGAGCACCCTGAGGAAACCCACATGAAGGAGAACAAGCTAACTCCACACAGAAATGTCAACTGGCCCAGCCGGGACTCGAACCAGTGACATTCTTTCTGTCGGGCAACAGTGCTAACCACTGAGCCTCCGTGCCGCCCTGTTATTAAATACTTCTATTATTAATTATAAGAAAAATCTGTCGAAGTCATTATTTTTGTTTTATGTGCATACAAAATTATTCGCTCTTATCCTCAGTTTAATAATATTCCAATTGAACTACTGCTAGCATATGTACACTAGCATGAGGATGTTCTTTTTTGGGCATTTTACCATTGCTGTCTATGAAGCGGAATGCATTACATGTGTGAACAGATTTTTTTATGAATTTACCGGTAAAGTCGTTTAGAAAATTTTTCGGATATTTACCGGTATCACTGTGTAAAAGGGGCTAATGAAAATACATAGGCCTATGCGAATAGACATATAGTGTAATGCTATACAGCAACACGTCATTTGAAGAAGTGAATTGGAGGGTTAGTTCAGTCTAACATGAACATTCTGTCATTTACTCATCCCTATGCCATTCCGCAATTATGTTCAAAATATTTTTCATCAAATTTAAAAGATTTCTGTCCCTATACTGAAAGTGTGTTCAACCAAAACTGACCTTTATCTGCCTGTTCCAGCCGAACTGGGCAGGTTTTGTGACGTTTGATTCAGGGGTATTCTGGGGGCGGGGTTTGCGAGCTACTAGCCCGAAAGTGCAAACACATGATTTCGGCCCCACTGCTCAAGCTCCTGCGCTATTGCCACGGCCCAGCTCGATAAAAACCCTGGCTCGCACTGGCCTGACAGTGGAAATGTGGCTAATGTGTATTTTTTCATATACTTTTTAAACAGCCACAAAAAATGTACTCTCCACGACTCCAACTATAGACTGAACATATAATTGTTATGCAATATGTTATGAGAAAGTAAAGATAATAATATAGATAATTGTGTTTGCCTTCCACATCTTTTTAATTTAATTGCCATCACACTACTGTAAACCACATAACATGGGTTTGACCATTCAATGGTACTCAGGTATCGCCCTAAAAAAGCTCCACATGACAAAGAGGACACAAATAAAAAAAAAAGGTATTCTTTCTAAAAAACTAAATATAAAATCAGAAAATAGGCAAATCTATTTCAAAACATTTAAAAAATAATGCCAGGAGGGCAACCAGTAGTTATGGATAGGGTTAAGACAATATATAAATATATTTGAGTGCTATTCGCCTGCTTGCATGTTTGTCTTTACAGGTATTAAAAGTGCCACTTATCTACTTTAGAAATAATCAGGTAGGACTATTGAATGAAAACAACTTAACCGCACACATACGTCAACTTGTTTTATAATGTTTATAAAACCCTTAATGTTTTCAAATCATTCTGGCCACTGGTCTAAAAAGTAGCAGGAAAACACAGCAACTGGATGATATTGAAAGTGTATAAGAGCACATTATATTTGACAGTCTTAAAATCCCATTGTTAAACAAAATGTCAAATTGATGCAATTCGCAGCACTGTGCATTATACGCATGTCACATTAGCTGCAAGCATAGTCAAACCATGATGAAAATAAACAAACAGGATAAAAAGTTACAATAATAAGAAGTATAAACATTGCACGTTTCCATCTCTGCTGTTGGTACTGCCAAATATTCACATCGCTCTTCTACAGAGGAAACTGGAACTCATTACAGCATGATTAGGATGAATAGCTCTTTATGGTTCTCACCTTCTGTCAGGGAATCAATAGTACGAAAATTGGGTTTCTCATAAAATAATGCTATTTTAAGCTCGGAGAACTCGGTTATAATTCTCATATTCAGTGCAATGTTTATGATTTGACTTGATTGATGCAAAGCATGATATTATTCTAAACGAAAGCACATTTTTTATCATCTCAAAGCTTTGCTTTGGGGGCTCTCAGAGTGAGTAATTAAAAACTCATATTTAGAGAGTGTTTGCTTGTCAGTTGGAGCCACTTAATATGAAGACAGTCACTTTTACAGCCTTTGCATAATTATTTGGCTTTAAAATTGAAGGTGTCATTGTATGTAAAAAATAAATAAATAAATCGCTGCATTTAAATTGGTAAAATCAATTCTACAAGATGAAGGTCTGACTAGAATATTACAAAAGTAGCAATGGCTGCAGCGGTGCTTTATTATTTGAGGCTAATCTCCCTATAAATGTGTTATAGAATCAGTCTTTGTCAAGCCTTTGAAGATAAAATATAAAATCTACAGAATCGCACTCTATAATACTCTATAGCTTGTGCAGGTCTTTGTAGAAATGGATATCAGCAGGGTGCTCTAGACTTCACAATCCTCTTTTTTGGCGTGTGTGTGTGTGTGTGTGTGTGTGTGTGTGTGTGTGTGTGTGTGTGTGTGTGTGTGTGTGTGTGTGTGTGTGTGTGTGTTGTGTGTGTGCAAGCCTTCACATTGATGCTTTAGAAGAGAAAATGCTACATTAAGCTTTAAGAAAAGCATGGATCCCACCACTGTAGTGTCATGCAAAGATGTGTAATCGTGACCCGTTTGCTATATTGCCTGCAGCGGTTGATGTGTGCATTGTCATGCTATGCTCTGTTTCAGATATTGGCTTTTTGCCTTGTTATTGTGCTTAACAATCCATATACTGTTCATTCATTCCTAAAAGAAGAAAAATAAGAAAACAGTGCCTTTTTTCGTCTCCTCCCAAACAAAAATATAAAATAAAAAAACATATATGAGAAAAATATAACCCACACGCATATGTTTGCTTTTTTGTTTGTTTTATTTAATTTTTGTATTTTGTGGGGTTGTATTTACATGTACATAATAAATATACATATATGTACTGTAAATAACAGTAGCAGAAAATTTATATACAACTTTGACATACAACGGGTATAATAAGCCAAAGACAACATTATTTTTCATAGTAAATATTTTTGTAAAAGCCCTGCTGGCATTCATTTGTACCAGATTTTAACATCTAAATAAAACAAAACCAAAACAATTAAGAAAAAATAGTTATGTGTAATCATCTAACACTGATCGTTAGTTCTTATTATTAGATTCAAGTCAGGTGACTGGAAAGCCATTTTAGCAGCTTTATTTTCTTTTCTATAACCAGTAGCCTTTGTTGCATTTGGGATCACCCTGTTTTCATCTTCATCATCCTATAATGTAGGTGTTGGGACTGAAGCAGCTAATATTCATTTAAGCTGAAGAGAGGCAGGGTTACTTTCTAAGATTTTATCTGCTGTCTGGGCTTTCCATGCCATTTTACACTGCCCTTTCTTCATGGCTTCAATACTTTTTTTCTCTGTAATGTCATTTTAATACACTTACTTTCTAAACTAATGTGTTTTGTTTTCTGTATTACTTTGTATGGTACTGAAATCTGGTGAAAACTTCAAGTCAACAGCAATTTTAGAAATATGTTTTCTAAGAAATATTGTGAAGAGTATTTCCAGAGCCCAACCAAAGAGCAAAGCCTGTCATTTATTATATTTAATTGTTTATTCATTTTGTACCCCTGAAAAAAATATATAGTTGAAGAGTTTAGATGCCTGTTAGATGCCATCTGAATTTTTCTTTTAAAATTAACATTTTTATCAAGGTCCTGTGGGTAGGTTCACTTTAGTAATTTCACTTTTATGGCAAAGGAAAACTCGTTTTCATGATCTTTAAAGCAAAATAACACACAAAAAAAACAAAAGAAGCTGAGAAATATTTTTCAATGGAAATTTCAGACAGCACTTAGAAGTTTTTGCAGAGGTTTTTGCATCTGAACTCTTCAACTATGATCTAATTAAAAAATTGACAACACATAATACACAAATTACTAACAATTATACTGTAGAGCCAATCTAAAAATCAGACTTTTAGCATATTTATCAAATATGATAATCAAATGATGTGATTTGCTTGACAATGTAAATTTAAATACCACATGCCCTAACTGCATTAATAACGTGCGTTTTTGCATTGTAAAAAATGCACACTTATCTGCATGTACACACATGCAACAGGTTATTTATTTTACATATCTCTTAATCCGTGTTTATTTAAATACATTAAAATGATAGTTAAAGTATAAGACTTTTTAAATTAAATCAGTTTTAAATATTTCTCTTTTAGGGCATAAACTGCATATGATCTGAGTGTCTTAAATCAAAGTATAAAGGCGTGACAGTCCTTACTTCTGCAGAAATTGATGGGTCAACTGTGAGTCATACATTAAAATATATAATCATGTTTTGCTTAATCTCAAATGAGAATTGTTGGAAGTTGACTGCAGTGTGTATTTGTGGATGACATTGAATTCCTGTGATTCAAAATAAGTAGAGAGACGCCTGATTTAATGCATCCATTTTCTTTAGTCCATTACTTTCTTTATCCCAGGATATTGTAAACAAGGCTTCATTTATATTGTGAATTATAAAAACTTAAAATCCCACGCAAGCATCTGTTTCATTTAGATGAACACACTGATTGACTTCTCATTACTCCTAACCGCTGACAACAACAGATGTTAGAACAAATAAAGCCCATTATCATGAAGAGTATTTTTCTGCCCCGGTTCATCCCTCATTGTTATATAGGTATTTTTCAAACAACTGAATCTAATCTCTGTATATTACATTACACATCATTGAGTACAGTATATAATGTTACACACCTCACTGAGTTGAGTCAATGTCTAATGACCCATTCTCTTGTTCACATGACGAACACTATACTCCCAGTCCTCAACACTCTCCACAGTTCACCCCTGATCTCCAGTGCTCCATTAACCCTCTGACCCATCCAAAATCCAATTTAACCACATTAATTTCACTCATGCTTCTGCTGACTCAATTGGTAACCAGTATCCTGCCCCCACGCATCTCACTTCTTATCACTCAGGTCCCCCACGTCTGTAAATCCACCATTTGCTCTGCAGTTTATTATCTCTTAGCTTCAGTCTGCCTTCGCTTCCCTTAGAGCCGATTCCTTCATGCTCACCTTGCCCCAAGGAAGCCCATAGACTTCCATTTTTTTTAAATGTCCACAAACTAAACTTAACTTTGCCTTTTCCCCCCCTCTGTTTTTCTATTTTGCTGAAAAGCATGCTTTGGGAGTGAAACCATGCTGTCTGTAAAATCTGCTTTTACAGTAAATGTCCTGCAGCTCCAGGGTGCCATAGTTTCAGAGTCATTTTATGTGATTATCTGTGTCTGCATTACACTAATCTATGGCATATTTACATAAGAATTTTAATAGTGTGATATTTACAGTAATGTACTGTGCTTAGGTTCTCAGCATGCACTGTATAAATGAGGTTTCACTAAAAAAATTCAATTCAATGCACCATTACATATAAATATTTTGTAATTTGTCTTTTTAAACGCATTCAGATTTTATAATGTTTTTAGGGAAAAAGTATAATGTTGTAAATATTTTTAAAAAATGTAAAAGCTTTATTTAAAAAAAAAAGAAAAAAAGAAGTAAAGTTCAAATGAACCAGATGCTGTGACCACATTTTTTTTTACATAGCAGGCATTTTATTTAGAAAAATAGGGAAAAGGGTTTGGGGAGAGTTTTTACAACTTAACAGACGCCTACTCCTTACCTTGTTGTCAAAACGGACAGCTAGAGCAGAGATTAATCATGTTAGCTACGCCAATTTCCTATATACATAATCTGAATTGTTCATCACAAAACTAGCAATGTGAGCTAACAAAATCATATGGTTGGCTTTGATTTCTTGGGGATTTTAAATGTGTTTTTTGATGGCAATGCTGAGATTCTAATAATCATTACTTTAGTTTTTAGTGTTACATAAGCCTTTAAACATCATTTTAATATTTTTTGTGCAATTTATATTGTAATTTATTGTCATACAGTTTTACTCAAATAATAAAAAGTTTTTATACTCATTACAGCACTGTACCTTTGTTGTGTTTATTGTATTCATTGTATGCAGATTAAATTTATCTATACACTGTGGCTAACTCTGGGACAGTTCTTTGAATGTAAAATATTGATCAATTTGTTTTGTACCATTTAGAAAAAAATTAAATAAATAAATAAATATTAATATGAATATTAATGATATAAATATTAATATTGAATTATATTCAATTCAATGTGATATATATATATATATATATATATATATATATATATATATATATATATATATATATATATATATATATATATATATATATATATATATACATACACACACACACACACACACACACACACACACACACACACACACACATACATACATACATACATACACATTTATTTAAAAATATCCTGTTTTGGAAAATTTTGCCATTATTTGCTAATTTTAATTCTTTGGGAACTATTATTTTAATTCAAAATACTATTCATGTAATGGTTTACAAAAAATTATATAAAATAAACTTCCAATGACATAACTTGGTTTCCAGACATTGCCAGCATCTTCAGTCTCAGACAAAAATGAATCAATAGCTGGTCAAGATAAAGCCTTAGGGGTTCAACTCTATAATATTGAGTTATGGCAACATCACAAGTGCTAGTTACCTAGTTGTCAGCTCACAGCACAGATGAATGTGCATCTTTATGATGCATTTTTCCCCTTCTAAAGAAAACATGAAGAAAAACAGAAAGAGCACAAAATGACATGGAAATAAAGGCCGGCAGATCCAACAACAAAGCAGTCTGAGTTATACATGAAATGAGACTGCTTGTCTTGCATATGCATTGATGATGCCTTTGCTCCCATTCCACGTGTGTTTCCCTCAATTCTCTAAGGACACTTTCAAAGTTAAAGAGCAGGGCTGTGTAGGCTGAGAAGTGGGTGGCTTCTATTCTAAAGAACAGGTCTCGATTCAGCTTCACTCGCTGATGTTCTCTGGCAGTGTGCGGATGCCCTGTGTTTGGGTGTTGGGTATCCTGTTTGGGTGTGAAAGGTGCTTTGAAGTGCCTTGAAATGTGCAGCTTTATTCGATGTGTGACGCAATTTGAACTGAAACAGGAAGACAGGGAGGAGCATATCAAGGAGCTCCTCCCTCTTTTTAAAAATAGACAATAGGATTGTGTTTATATCACAGCTTCGTCAACCAAAATCATTGAGCTGTAGCACAACAGATTCATCAAAGCCCCAGCATATAGCAACTTTGTCTAACTGTTTCTTCATTTTAAAATACAGTGAATAAATCCTATGAGTGCTTTTCCCAGCTTTTTGGGGTTATCCTCACTGCTACATCTAAATGTGGAAGAATTCAGATCAACGCTGTATCGGCTACGGTTTTGTTATTTTTTAAATATCAGGGGTTTAGGTGAACCTTTAGTATGAATGCTTACAAGTGAATAAGTGACTGATTCCCGCCGCAACCTATAGGGATGGGACACATCAGATATTTTTGACTCAATGGGTTACATCAGCATTTAACTAGTTAGAAGATCAGATAAGAAGCCTAGTGTGTTGATCCTATGGAAAAAACTTAAAGCTTTACTGGAAGTGAGAAGCTGTATGTATATTTTAAATGTTTATATCTTTAATATACTAATTTAGTCATTTGTTATTGGACCACACTAGCCTATAGATATCTTAGAACAATAGTTGACACACAAATTAAAAACATCTTATCATTTAGGGTGGTTTTCATACTGATTTAAGTCATTTGGTCAAGACCATGTGCAGCAAATGATATTGTAGTGTTTTTTCTGCACTTTTGGTTTATTTTCACACCAAACTGATTGCTCTGGTAAAACAAACCAAAATGCAGTCACGTGACAACATCCACATCACTTGTTGGCTAGATGTGTTTTGGTGTTACTGAACATATTTCCTAAACTGCTTTTTGGACCGGTCAGAATTAAGGTGTATTCCTACGTAACACCTCACAGTAAACTAAGTGAGGAAGAAATGTCGACAGACAACACAATGCTTGTTAGTATGAAGAAACAATTTAACTGACTGACTGTGTCCCTGGCCATCATATAGATAATATTGACAACATAAAACGACAACATATTGATAAATAACATTATAACAGCTGTTTTACATTGGGTATGATTCAATCGCCTCTTGTTAGAGTTATTAAAATTGTTTGACAACAAGCAGGAAATGTTCATAGTCCAATGGCATCACAACATTAAAATGGTCTATATTAGTTTGTATGCATCACTATAGACAAACTATCCATTTTGAAAATGCAGCTTGAAAGCAATGTTTTGATGCACTGCAAATGGTGAAAGCACATCACAAGTCACTTCAGAAAGGAGTTACCATGGAGCTGTTGCTAACGCACTGTAAACAAATACTTGACTTCATCAAATAATACACAGCGCAGCTGAATATGGCAACAGGTTTAGTCCAAAAAATGCATAGTTCTTTTTGCAATTAGGTTTTTTTAAGTTCAGATCATGTCCATACTACAATCAAACTGCTCCAGAGTGTTTGGTTTGCTTTTGGTGTGCAATCAAGTGTGACTTCTGCATTCAAAGTTGCCCAAATAAACTACACCAAACAAGAAAATGAACTCTAGTATGATTCAGCTAAACTAAAATGAGGCTGACGTCAAAGCACTCTTACTCTAATGTGGTTGTAAACCTTTCTTCTGTTGAACACAAAAGAATGTATATTTTGAAGATGACTGGTTGCCCATCAACTTCCATAGTAAGGAAAAAATACGGTACTATGAAAGTAAATGGGTATCAGAATTTTCTAAATACCTTTTTTGTGTTTAAAAGAAAAAATAAACTCAAATGTTTTGAACAAGTGAAGGGTGGTAAATTATGGTAGAACTTTCATTTTGGGTCAAACTATCCTTTTAACATTAAGATATAGGGTAGTATATGCAGGGATAGTGTTTTTTCACCTATGGATAAACTTCCGGTGATTGGTTAATGTGACTTTTTTAACTTTAGCTTTCAAGCTTTTAACAGCAATGATATTGTAATGTAATTAAAACATTATCAGTTATATAAACTTAACAATTCATTTAGTTGCTCAAGTATAACACGAGATCACAAACCGTTTACACGGATGCATCAGCAGGCTAGCTCAGAAACTCCCATTGAAAATACTGCAGTAAAATACATTTTCATATTTTAAAGACATGGCACAGAAAAATTTAATTTCATGCAGGACTTCTTTAACATTCTGAGACCTACTTCATATCATTTATCAATCAGGCAGTGAAGATCATTGATTTTTAAAGTAAACAGACCTTATATGTGGCAATTTTGAAATGGCATATAGTTTAAATAAAGCGATTTAACTGGGCAATGGAAATTTAAAAGTCCTTCTCTATCCTATTGATTCTAATACCCAAATGACTTTAATTTTATTTCAGAAGGCCTTTAATAAACACAGACGGAGTTAATCTGATCCAGATGCAATGACGAGCTGGAAAAGCTTCTGGTAACCTTCACAATAAGCTGGCGGCAGGTCCTATGTCACCCAGTGTGGTGCCGTTAACCTCAGCTGAGCTCCCCTGCTGGTATAAATACACTTTGGTCCTTCCTGTCACTTCTCTTCTCTCACTGCACATTATTACCTAGCTGGAGGAAAACATCTCTTTAAATGTCCACTGCATAAGCACGTACTGTAGCACATGACAGCAGCCCCTGTTTCCATCACATCTGAGAACAGTTATTTACAGTAAGTGATAATAATAAGGATAAAAATGAGTATGTATTCAAGAGGGTCTCGAGTTACTGCATGACAGATGTACTGTAGCGTGAACCTGACAGTAAATATAATCTTGCTTGTTTACTTTGCATCTTGTCTTTACTGGCTTTGAAAATTAAATGCCATTTCAAATAACATTTTTATACTTATTCTACCATTTTTTGTCACTGCATAAAATGGATTTAATATTTTCAAATTTAGTCTTGGGATGAATGGTAATATTTTTTTATACAGTTCAGTAGGATTTATATTAAATGTAATATTATAGAAGGGCAAATAATGTCTGTCTAGTGCAGGGGTTCCCAAACTTTTCAGCCCATGACTCAACACAAGCATATTGACAACACAAAAAAGTGCAACAGTCTGAGGAGCGTATAATTGTTTATAGTTATTATTCATTCAATTTAATATTAACCTCGCTCAATGAGGCAGGTGGCCACAATGTTTACAGCACAAGACTATCCTTTGTTTAATTTTGGAGACCTCCACATGGAGATTGTCCTCAGTCGTGGCCTTTATTTTTAATGTACGAGTGCCACAAAGCTGTCAAAGTTGAACATTGTTCCGAATAAACAATCTGCTGTAACTAATCCTATTGCTGTTTAATAATAATAACACAAATGGTCGCAATTCAATGAAAAAAAAATATGAAAGGCTGATGATTTTTTTTATGTAACCATTAAATACTAGTTTTGTATTCTGTAGGTTATGGATAAAATGTGGTAATTTAAATAGTTAAAACAAAACATATTGTATGACATTTTTGAAAAATCACTAAGTGACCATTGTCTCACAATCTTATGAGGGGGGGGGGGTCCTAAACCCCCACTTTGGTAACCACTGATCTATGATTTTTTTTTAATGATTTACTGAAATATGATTTTGTTGAAATAATAAACATGATATAGAAATATAATTTAATTGTTGACTATATTGATATTGTATAAATAAATTGAAACAATACTACAACAGAGCTTTAATGAATCAATTGCTAGGTTTTTTTATTAGATCCAATAGACAATTAACTGTGCAGTTAATTATCATTGCAAAACTATCATGTACAAAGTACTGTAATTGATTACAATTGGCATTTATCCATTTCCACATGATTGAAGCCTCAACAATTAGCATTGATGGTCGAAATGTAGGTACTTGACTAGATTTATAAAAAACTGTTAGATTTAACTATAAATATACATATACATTATACACACACACACACACACACACACACACACACACACACACACACACACACACACACACACATATATATATATATATATATATATATATATATATATATATATATATATATATATATATATATATATATATATATATATATATATATTCATGTAATCTAAGACCTCAAATTTGATGGGATATTCAACCAGAAATGTATATTTTCACTTATAAAAAATGTGCCTGGGCCTGACTTAAGCTTGTCGTCCTCAAAAAACATACAAAATATAAAAAAATAAAAACATACAAAAACAAGCATAATATCATACAATTCAATAATACAACGCATCCTTGAACACTGTCAGCTTCTCCTCCGTCAAATGATGTCACTTCCTTTGAGTTATAGACTTAAAGGTGTGTTGCAGGCATTTATGTTAAATTCAATCCAAATGTGACAGGACTGACAGAAACATCGGGACACTTGTAAAATAGTATTTATTTGTAAGATGTATTTATAATTTGATGTTTTTAAATCAATTATGTGAATGATCACAACTTAAACTTACTATTTTGAAGTTTCTAACAGTTTTTAGCATTACAAAACTACTAAAGCTGTGTGTTCAATTGGGATAAGGACAATAACAGGGTTTGTAAACTTGTAAATGGTTTTTAATAAAGAAAAAAATAATCTGAGAACCAAATGATTGATATATTCCTTTACAGAACAACTCAGAATCAACCATTTATCCATTTAAGAAAATTTAGGCATGAAATAATTTTTATACACTGTATTTACGTTTTGACTTCAAAGACAGATAATGTACGTTCTGATAATAATTTTGATATTTCCCAACCCTTATCACTTATGTATAGTTGTTTTGTTATTTATAGATAAAATGATGTTTATAGTGTTAAGTTTTTACACAAAAAAATAGCAATATTTTCGCAATATCGATTTGATGATGATTTTCTTTCTGAATAGATTTGATCCATTCAAAATCCTGACAGAAAATTGCCATTGAAATGAATGGCTCATGCACGTCATGATGTCATTCAAAGCCCTTGCACTTAGCCTACAGTACATGCTTTGAAAAAAAAAAAACAATAGCTATCCCTATAAAACCAAATTTTACACGCAAAGCATAGTACAATTGCATTCTCAAACTGCTTACGTACGGTAGATGTTGTCCAGTCATAGTTCATCTTTCTTTCCAAAGCAAAACAATCTACGTGAAACCAGCTGTTTAAAGGTCAAAGTTATTTTACTCTTCGTTTGTTTTGTTGTCAACAGACTCAAGCACATGGGGTACGTCAGAAATTCACTGCTGTTGTATCCATTGTAGACGTAATTTTTGAGACAACGTGACAATCAGGGAAGCAGACAGGTGTCAGTCAATTACGAGCGGTGGTGGGCGGAGCTTAAGATGTCCTGCTGAAAACCTGCTCTAGGGGCAGATATATGCAAATACATGGTAAGCGTTTTCAGTGAGTTCTTGCAATGCAACGCTTCTTTTTATTTGGCATTTTTATGGTGGCCGAGAGACCTCAACACGCTGCAACTTAAGAAAACATCCAAATAGAAAAAATATTCATTCGGATTTATTGGTTTTATGTGTTGCAAATTCTGATAAATAAATCCCATATAGAAAATAAGCTGCAAATCTTCACAACACACGATTTGTATTATGTTGTGATTTCCATCATAAGCCTACTAAAAGAGTTCAACAAAATTCAAAATTAAAATAAAACATATTCCTTTTTTTACCTGTATAACGTGTTTCTTGTCTAAAAAAATCATTAGCTTTTTTTCAGTTTCAGTTGTATGTCACAATATGGGACTTATTTTTTCATGGCGATTTTGAAAATTCTTACCTGCAATTCATTTCGAGCTTGTTTTGACAATAAAGCAAATTTCTTTTCATTAACCTTGAAATTATATTTAGTTGAGGATATTAAGTTCATTTAGCTATCTTATAACAATCCAGTTAATCAACAGTCTAGGCTAATAATATAATATGCAAAAGACAAAGCAATCTCGTAATCAAAGTGTTAAAATAAACAAAAATACGCACCTTTTTGGTCACCCACAACTTTGACACTGACCATTAGTAAATGAACAACAAGCAAATCTTAGCCGGTCAGTTCATCTCCTTGAATTATTTCTATTGTAGTCTGCGCTATTTGCATGTATTTTAACACATTTGGCCACTGTGTTTTATAATCCATTACGTTTTTATCATTTTTTTTTTCTAGTACATTTACAAGAATTTCTACTGGATAAACTTGGGTCCATTATATAAAGGTTAATGAACGTATATGGTTATAAACCTACATTTAAAATGTAATCTATCTATCTACAATATATTTTGCTGTAAATAGCTGACCTTTACTGTTGACAGAGATGATAACTCTGTGCCTAAATGCTAACCTATATGACCTTCTAAATGTCATGCACAGTTTCATAGCTAATAAAGATCAGCTTTGACATCAAGAAAATGTATACAGCATTTTCAAACCTACGATTATACAACACGTCTGAATGCTCTTACTGACCATTATAGGTCTGTCTTTCAGTATTTATATTATAGAGCTAGAGAAAAACGCTTCAATAAAAAAATAAATAAATATATATATATATATATATATATATATATATATATATATATATATATATATATATATATATATATATATATATATATATATCTGAGATCACTATATTTTCAACTGACAGTCAAACAAAGATAGAATAAATCTAACCCAAAGGCTCTACTCATGGCAAGCAAAATCAATGCTGCAAGATCCATATTGCAGGAGAAGGCATTTGAAGGACATTTTTCTTCAAACCGATAACATAATAAACACAGAATATGACCACGAATTAATTGATGAATGGAGCTCCTAGATATTCTGACACAGATTCATCAGTGTTATGAGAGAAAATGACTTTCACTGTATGCCAGATTGCAATTTTACACTCTGTTAGTAACAAAGGGAAAGTTTACGATCAAAAGTTTTAGTCACCCTTTATTTTGATGGTCCGTTTGTTAAATTTAAGTTACATTTCATCTATTCATTCATTCATTTTCTTTTCGGCTTAGTCCCTTTATTAATCCGGGGTTGCCACAGTGAAATGAATCGCCAACTTATACAGCGCGTTTTTGCGCAGTGGATGCCCGTCCAGCCGCACCCATCTCTGGGAAACATCCACACACACTCATACACTCTGGACAATTTAGCTAACCCACTTCACCTGTACCACATGTCTTTGAACTGTGGGGAAAACGAAGCACCCGGAGGAAACCCACGCAAACGCAGGGAGAACATGCAAACTCCACACAGAAACGCCAACTGACCCAGCACTACCTACTGCACCACTGCATCGGCTTACATTGCATCTACATGCCAACTAATTCTCATTAGATTATAAGTACTGTAAGGTTGGGGTTAGGGTTAGTGTAAGTACTTACAAAGTTTCTTGTACAAATGGATTATGTTCACAGTACTTATTAGGATTATTTTTTGAACGAAAATAGTTTGTTGCAATCGGTTTCCTTAAATGGTTTGAGTTACCTTAACTTTTTGGGTTTTACAGTGTATGTAAACCCCATTTCTTTTAGGTGATTTCTTACAGTCCAGTCACAGACATTGACTCCACTTTCTGCCCCGTTGTTCCTCATTTGCTTTGTTGTGCATTTTCTGTTTTGGCGTGCATTTTTCAAGTTTTCTGTCTTGATGCTTTGATGTCTTCCTTGGTCTACCAGTACGCTTCACTTCTACAACCTTTCCATTTGATTTGTACTTGGTCCAGATTTTAGACACAGCTGACTCGGAACAACCATCATCTTTTGCAACATTCCATGAAGATTAACCTTCTTTAAAAAGTTTAATAATCCTCACCTTTGTTTCCACTGACATCTCTCGTGTTGGAGCCATGAGTTATGTCAATCCGTTTGGTTCAACACCACACTAAGGTGTGCAAGCACTCCTTTTTTAACTGCAGAATAATTAGCAGTTGTAATCAGATACAGTTGTTTGGTTTTTAAAACTGCAAAGTGCATAGTGAATGTTTTTCCTCAGATTTGTGTGATTCCATTTTTTTTTCCCTCTGTGTGGCCTGTAAAAACAGTTGTAATTGACTACAGTGTTCTTTATTTTTCATTTTTAAGTTTTTCATCCAGCCAGAAGGTTGGACTGTTGAATGAAAATAGTTTTGTGGCATGTTTGTGTTTAGTTTTTCATTCATTCATTTATTTTCTTCTCTGCTTAATCCCTTTATTAAACAGGGGTTGCCATAGTAGAATAAACTGCCAACTTATCCAGCATATGTTTTTATGCAGCGGTTGCTCTTCCAGCCACAACCAAACACTGTGAAACTCCCATACACTCTTGCTTTCAGACACATACACTAAAGCCAATTTAGCTTTTTTAGTTCTACTATAGTGCATGTCTTTGGACTGTGTGGGAAACCAGAGCACCCGGAGGAAACCTACACGAACACAGTAAGAACATGCAAACTCCAAACAGAAATGCCAACTGACCCAGCCAGGACTCGAACTATGTTGTGAGCCGCTCGTGCTGCCACTGTGCCACCATGACGCCTGTTAGTTTTTTTTTCTACACAATAAACATTAGAATAAACATCTCTTAAGAGTGGCAATTCTATATATTTGCCAAGGGTCGTACATATTCATTGAGAAAATCAACATATTAGACACTGAAATCTGAAGTAAAGGCTGCTGAATATTCATCTTTGCCATCACAGCTCTATCAATTTGTAGTAATGTCTCACAATAGAACTTTTTTTTTTATCACATTAACGCAACCTTGATCCTTCTTAAAGATAAAAATTCTTAATTATTACAAATGTTTATGACAGACGGATTTATTTCAATTACATTTAGACAAACTTTTCAAAAACGTAAAGGACAGAAGGGCCTACATTTTTGAAATACCTTGCCAACAACTCATTCAATCATGCAAGAAATGTAAATCAGGGCACTGCTAACAATAACAGGACTTGTGGCATAATAATAGTGTAACATTTGTTAAGGTAATGAGCTCTGTATTAGCCTCCTGCACCGCGTTGAAGAGGTGAATCGCTTTTGTTCACAGATGTCTCATTAGTGCGCTTCTTCTTTAACTGTGTCAGGATGAGGGCAAACCCAACTTTAGACTGACATTTACAGTGTGTATTAAGTTGAAAAATACATTTTATCTTAAATCTTCTTTGACAGCTCTTCACAACACGCCCTTGATGTTTTCCAATGAAAAACCAATGAGTTCACCCGAAACATCGATAAGGAACTGGGTATCTTCCAAAGCCTGGAGCTATTGAAGGGATTGGGGGAATTTAAATATTCAGCTCATGGAAACCAGGCTCCAGAAAATCAATTTCCCTTCACTTTCATGTTGAAGATCTGTGCAGATCCACCACACTGAAGCCCAAATTAAGGTTGAAATGGAGAGCATCCATGTAGCTCCAGGGGAATCTAAGTCCAGGTCGCCTCTGAAAGCGTGACCTAAAGTCACACTCCAATTAGCCAGGGTTTGGATTACTGGCTCGGTTCAGTGTCTGCAAGGGATATTGAAGCGTTCCATGAACACTTCAAAAAGCACATGGTTGAAACTGTAGAGAAGACCTATTAATGGTCGAAAGAAAGATATCGATGTGGTACTTAACAAAAGCCCACTAAAAACTATTATTGGGCACAGTTTTGCTGCCTCTGTATAATAAAAAGGCTGATAATGAAAGAATGGAATATGCCAGATTAAAGTGCAAATGTGAAAAGGATATGGTGTCAGAGCTTTTAAGAACAAAAAAAAAAAAAAACGTTTCATGTAGTGGTGCTGTTTTCCTGCACTACAAAAAATGCAGGGTTTCCAACACAATCTCACGGCAATTTGTAACTTTTTGATTTAGGGACTAATTCGTATGAATTCTTACAATCTAATTCGTACAATTTAGTATGACTTGCTCATCCCCCAATGACGGTTGGGTTTAGGGGTGGGGTTAGGTGCCACGCCTCCTTTTTAAAATCATACAATTTCGTACGACTGAACTCGTACAGATTCGTACGAATTAGCCACTACACTGGCAAAAACTAAAATACTTAAGTTTTCTCGTGAGATCAGGCTGGAGTTTCACACAATCCATTCATATTATCCCAACATCAATCGATTAGGTTAACAAATTCATTTCAATTGAACATTAGCTATGTTTCGATCCAAAGATGTGGATTAAATTTATGCGCATAACTGCAGTATCCCATCCTAATTCGTCACATCGTCACATCCCCATTAACTGCCGCCAAATATCAAAAGTAAAAACGGAATTTGCTGTGGTAGAAGAAGCTGCAAGAATGGTTTCTTCATTTGATAAATAACTTGTGCCTCTGAAGACAGTATTCCGACACGCAATAAATGCATGGTGGTGTTTGAAGGAATGAGACGCGGAGCACAGACATCCTTGACAGTCTTGGAGGTCATTAATAATATAATAACACTAATACTGAAAAGGTTAAGAATGACCAAAACAACATTTCAAATGTTTTACAGTGTGCTTAGCCAGCTAGTTTGTCTATTAACACACATTTTTATCATTACATGATCTATTTTAACAAAATTACATGACATTTTTAATGCGCAGACTGTTTTTTTCAGTAAAACTGTTTTCATCATAGCTTATGCATATCTTTTCTTATTGAATAAAACGTTTATCCTACTCAGTTATGCTCAGTTATAAGTTATTTTATGTTCATTTTCAAAATTGATGTGCATCTTGGAGTTTTCATCCATCGTTTTTTTTATGCGCATACTTAAAATGTGCATTAAATAGGAGAACGGAAATGTAACTAATGTCGATTGAACAGATTAAACAGGTTTCCCACAAAAAACTCCAGAATTGTTGTTTTAACTCCTATTAAATAAGTAGTTTGAACAAGCTGCAAATTTTTTTCAGTGTTTCAGTATTTTTGATGTTTAAACTATGCGTATACTTCAAGTTCGAAGTCTGATTTTTGTATTTAACATCTTGCCTCTTTATAGGTCTTTTATTAGAGCATAAAAAGAAAAGCATTACCCAGAAAAAAGAAAGAAATATGTTTAAGTGTAAGATGTGACCTTCAGAACAGATCCACTCCCGAATACTCAAGTCATTTATCTACTCTCAGCAGAAAAAAATATGCATTTTTTTTATTTAGATTTTAAAGGCATGTTAGAATTCACTTGTGTATCACTTGTGGTGTTTTTTGTAATTGCATGTGTTTTCTTAAATTGCAGCATGTAAAGCTTTTTTAGCCACTGTAAAAAAATAGATATTTAAAAAATCCCACACCTCTAACAATATATTCAGCATCTTGTCATTCATTTTTGACTTAAAACACTCATTTGATCAAATATGGACAAACACAACCATTAAGTCTTTTTTATTATTAAATTTAAATTACTTTTTATTTTTTTGTTAGATAACAAACTACAAATTCTAGTTAGTCACCAGTAACCTGTATCTTCATCAAGACATTTGGTCATTATACACTGACTTTATATAAAACCTCCCAAACAAAGTCTTACACAAATGGCAAGAAGCTGATTTAATCGTCTTCAATACTTAAAGCTTAATTTACATTCTAATTGCCAGACACCAATAAAGTTCTACTAATTATTGACATCAGAACATTTTTTTATTGTGTTCAAAGAATCTTCAAAAAACAAAGCCAGCTTTCATAAGTTCTAAAACGATTCGATGATTGAAAATAAGTTGGCCTTTTGCCCACTGCAAATGGATTCTGAAAGCAATTATGTCCGCTTTTATTCCCGTTTGACCTGTTCAGGCCTCAGGTCAGGAAGAAGATCAGAGAAGCAATCAGAAACATGCGTGTATAGCGTGCGTCAGTGGAGGTAGCTCTTCAGTTTTGGTGAACATACACTCTAATAAATGCTGGGTTACTTTAACGGACAAATATGCAGTGGTGTTTGTCCATATTTCACCCATATTTGGGTTGATTTAACCCAGACTTTAGAGTGCAGAAAAGTCAACTTTAAGACTATGCAGTACAGTTGAGTTAATACAGTATATAAAAGTCTATGGTATCTCTTTACATACATATAATATTTCCCAAGTTATGTTAGAGCAAAAAAATGTTCACAGAATTTCCAGTAATATTTTTTTCTGCTGGAGAAAGACTTTTTTGTTTTATTTCGGCTACAATAAAAGCAGTTTAAAAAAAAAAAAAAAAAAAAAAAAAAAAAAACATTTTATCACTTTTTATAACTATAACAATACACTACACACTATGGACTCTATTTTAACGATCTAGGCGCATAGTCTAAAGCACATGGCACAAAAGCACTAATAGAGTGTCACTTTTGCTATTTTAAGGATGGAAAAATAAGCTCTGCGCTCCAGCGCATGGTCTAACAGAGTTGTGCTTATGTTCTTGATGACTTCTAAGTGTGTTTTGAGTATAACATGCTTTAAACCATTTACATTTACATTTAGTCATTTAGCAGACGCTTTTATCCAAAGCGACTTACAAATGAGGACAAGGAAGCAATTTACACAACTAAGAGCAAGAATGAATAAGTGCTATAAGCAAGTTTCAGGTCTGTAAAGTCTAAGAAGGGAAGTATTAGTAGTATTAGTATTTTTTTTTTTTTGGGTACAGTTAGTGTGATATTCAGAGAGGCAATTGCAGATTAGGAAGTGAAGTGGAGACTAAATAGTTGAGTTTTTAGTCATTTCTTGAAAGTAGCGAGTGACTCTGCTGTTCTGATGCAGTTAGGGAGTTCATTCCACCAACTGGGCAGATTGAGCGTGAGCGTTCGCGAAAGTGATTTCTTCCCTCTTTGGAATGGAACCACGAGGCGACGTTCATTCACAGAACGCAAGTTTCTGGAGGGCACATAGATCTGCAGAAGTGAGAGCAGATAAGAAGGAGCAAGGCCAGAAGTCACTTTGTAGGCAAACATCAGAGCTTTGAGTTTGATGCGAGCAGCAACTGGCAGCCAGTACAAACGGACTAGCAGCGGAGTGACATGTGCTCGTTTAGGTTCATTGAAGACCACTCGTGCTGCTGCATTCTGGAGCAGTTGAAGAGGCTTGATAGAGTTAGCTGGAAGCCCAGCTAGTAGAGAGTTGCAGTAATCCAGTTTGGAGAGAACAAGAGCTTGAACAAGGAGTTGAGCTGCATGTTCAGATAAGAAGGGTCGGATCTTTCTGATGTTATAGAGTGCGAATCTGCACGATCGAGCAGTTCTAGAAATGTGGTCAGAGAAGTTTAGTTGGTCATCAATCGTTACTCCAAAGCTTTTCACCATTTTGGATGCAGTAATGGTTGCCCCATCAAATGAAAACCAATCAGAGTCTCATCTTACATTCCCTTTAAAGGGTCACGAAACACCAAAACACATTTTTTGAGCTGTTGACAGTTGTATATGTGTCCCACACTGCTAAAAACACTATTAGGACACCTATATTTCACTAAAAAGTGTAAATTGGTTGTTTTTGCGTTATTTCAAGCAAATTCGTACTTCCTGTTTGAAACGAATTTTTGAAGCTGCGTCACGGTCATGACATAATAGCGTTTATTCCAGCGTGCAGACTGGGCGTCTGTGCCAGAGTGTGCCTTATTACGTCTTACAGTGTGATGCATTAATGCATGAGTAAGCCTTGGTTCAAACCAATCAGCGCGCTCTATTGTGCAACTTCATTAATATTCATTAGTGTCACCGTCTTTACACCACAGAGACGCCACGTTGTGTTGGCAAAACAAGCGTGAAGTGTTGCTTTTAAATTTTGCTGCAGTTAAGTTTCGTTTTCATTTTCTCTCTGTGAGAGCTCAGACTCACGTGTGGATTAACAGTGTACGCGACGCGCGACAACAATAACTTACGTGTCTAAGGAGGATTATTGTTTACCTGAGAGCTGTTCTCATCTGCAAACGCTGAGATCCGGATTCCGGATGTAGTCTTCTCTTCAGACGCGGCTCTAGTTGCTGGTGATTGTCCTGTCTCTACAGATTTGGTAAGTGAGCGACCAGTGCTCTTTGTTTATTCAGTTTGTTCGTATCGAATTAAGTTAACTATAGCACTGAGGGCAAACATGTTAGCACCGCATTTTGTGACCGGAATAACACACGCGGCTTTCTGACGTTACCTGCCGTGTGCGTCTAAGTTTCCGGGAAATGCGGAGTTTTTTTTCTGTCATTCGCCGTGCGGTATCAAACATTGCATGAAAAATACACGCTTAGAGCAGATCCTCGAATCAAATATCGCGTTTGTCGCGAGGGACATGAATGAATTCCCTGAATGAAAGAGCCAAACTGCAGTTAAAGTCCACCAGTTAATAATTTGGCAAATAATTCCACTACAGATGTCCATGTAGGTTAAACACCATCTCTTTCTCCTGTGTGTGTATTTTGACTGAAACTCGCGCGTGCCCAAATAGACACTCCCACACCATCCCACTTTAGTTCCTCCGACACTCCCCCCTAAACAGAGCTGGACACCCCCACTTTTCTGACTTTTTCCAAAGTGGAGGTGTGAAAACACCCTGCTGAAACGAGGGGGTTTCATGGCCCTTTAAAAGTCAGTTGCCTCAAGCCATAGTGCATATTTACAATGCGGGCTTTGTCAGCGGAAAAACTGAATTATTCACTGGGGAGCAAACAGGTAAACAGACCATCTGTGTGAGGATAAAGAACGAGCCTTCTACATTTGGCCTCTTTACTTTCTCTTTATTTTATTTTTACTCTTTACTTTACTTCTTTACTTTCGTGGATAAGTAAACAGTGTTGTACGCCCTCCAATGAAGACATCTATTAGCCTACATATTTAATTTCATTTGTTAAGCACAAAGATTTGATAAAAAAATCACATGCCCTTGTCTTATGCATATAATAAATAATACTGCACATTGTGCACATTGTCATCAACAAACTAAAAAAGCCCCCTTGAGATTAGGCATTGAGGTAGTGAGGTTTATATTTACGTAGAAAATAATAATTTTTATAACAATTTAATCCTTTAGTTTGCTTTTCATCTGTAAAGATATTTGTGTATTGCTGTAAATCAGGTGTGTATTATGCAATGCGTAAGCATTTAGACCTGCATAGGTGCATAACTAATGCACTTTGTGCTGGACTTTAGAGCAGCTTTCAGTTGGTCAATGGGGCTGTCAATTTCACTGCATTAAAATAGCAACGTGAAAACAATGTGCCTTAACACACCTCATTTTTAGGCCGGAACACCCATGAGTCCACAAAGAGGCACAAATAGATTTGCTATTTAAACAACGTGGCACAAAACATGAAAATTAGGGTTGTGCTGGTCTGAAAATACCAACAAATTTAATCACGTCATGCACCAGGTGTATAATAGGGCCCTTGAATTTATACTATAATTCAAGAAATAGGGCCAAGGCGAAATAGAAGAGAATAAATTGTATACAATTTGTCTGATAATTGTAATACATTTTGGCTATTAAAACGTGTTTAGTTTAGTGTACATTGAAATCTGTGGCTTAATGCAGGACAAAGATATTTTGAGAAAAATAATGCCATAAAAATATGTTGTAATTGAACAGTAGAAATCCTTTTAAAACAATATACGAGTAAGTGAGTGAGTGAGTGAGTGAGTGAGTGAGTGAGTGAGTGAATGAATGATCAATCATTCATTCATCAAATCAATCGATCGATCAGCCAAAATGGACAGATGCATGAAAAATAATTGCCTGCAGTTTCTCGCCTTAACAAGAAAATTGTTGATTAATAGAATAATTGCAAAGAAACAATAAAGTCCTGTTCTTAATTTTTCAGATTTCTTTGACTGTTCAATAAGATATGAGTTGCCTCTGGATTTACGTTCTTAATAGCATTGATCTCTGCTCTGCAGACAGTGGTAAAGCGTTTGATGAAATGTGTCCTTTGAAGAATGGAACACTAAAGACTGTGCTATCTGCTCTAATCTCCCTCTGACTAAAGCTTAAGCAAACATGGGCACATAGTCCTTCCTGTTGCACAGTTAGTACAGGTGGGCACTACCATATGTTTAGAAATAGTGGGCTCCAGAAGTCTGAGACCTCACTCAAAACCTGTGAATATTTTATTTATTTATTTATTATTTAAATCTAATGGAAAACAGAACAGGGAATTTTAGTACTTTTTATTAAATATTTAAGTATACTATTCTTCTAAATGTTATTTACCTTTAGTAATTTTATTTTATTCATTTTTTTAAAATAAAGAAATTATTGAAGATAAAGTAAATAATTTGACTGAATTTTATTTTGGCTAAATCATCTCTCTACACAAAATATGTAGACTTTACATGGCATGTTCCATTTTCTTTCAACATGCCGACAGACACAATATGGGTTTTGCTGATGTAATTGTGCAGAATTATGATTACAATCACATTAAACAGCTGGTAAAGTTCAATCTCAATTACAGCATAAACGTACTTAACTATGGGTTTTGCCATTCTCTTTCCATCAAGTGGCTGTTTTTCTCTGATTGATTTACTCTTGATGGAGTTACACCAGTGGTTTGGGGCTTGACTGGGTCAATTTCCCATCAGTCTGGCGGTGTTTGGTGTCCTCTCAGGGCAGATGAGGGATGAGGAGGAGCAATACTGCCTCTCTGTGGAGGAGACCTGCTCATCATCAGCCATCAGCCCCCAAATCACTCAACATGAGCGGACAGAACAGGATTATAGAGGATGAATGGATGAAATGCTCCGAAAGAAGTGCCAACACATTCTCACACTTGTCATTTCATTTTTTTTTCAGTGTGCAGGGTACAATAGTGCTTTTAATAAAAAGTAGAAATTATGATCTGTCATAGATTTATTTGAGCAGCCAAGTAATTCTCAAAGAAAAAAATTTATATGGTCACAAAAACTGTCAAGACAACAGCATAAAAGTAGTGCAAACTAAAGCCCTTAAATGTATGCGATTAACAATAAAACTTAGGTTTCAAAAGTTTGTTTATTTGCGTTTTTTTATTATATTCAACTATATTTTATTTTACTTTAATTAAAAGTTTTAATAACTAAAATGTCTTCTACATAAACGTAATACATTAAAACTGAGCATAACAAATTTCATAATCAAACACAGTGTTATTTCTTTAGGGTGCATTTTTTGACACCATAACTTAAAGGGCTTCTATTTGATCCCTTTTACAAGATGTTAAACAAGGTTTTGTGTCTCTAGAATGTGTCTGTAAAGTTTTAGCAAAAAAAAAAAAAAAAAAATTATGAGATCAGATCCTTTTTTTTATCCTCCTGAATATGAGAATTTCGAATTAAGAGGAGATTGTAGCTGTTTTTATTGCCTGTGCCAGTTGTGTGTTTGAAGCATCCTCCTCATACTGTATATAGTCTTACTGATTCTACGCAACTTTGGTGATTCCATTTATAAATTATGAATTACATAGTGATTTTGCTGTCTTTTCTTTATTGCAAACATGCATTGTTTTAAAACCATTTTAAACTTGTAAAACTCACTCTTGAGGTGTAGCTGATCACAGAGAGTTGGAATAGATCTTTTAATAGGGTATGTGCGCAGTTAGTGTTTCTTCCTATACCAATAGACATCCGGTGAACGATTAATGGGACTTTTTTCAATTTAATATGGTTCCTTTTACAGCATCGATGTTGTGATGCAATTAAATTATAATCAGTTAAAATAGATTTGATCAGTTCAGCATTAATTTAGCTGTTTAAGTGTATAACGAGATTAAAATCCAAATCTTCACATTTTAAAAGACATGGCGGGGAAATTTTTAATTTAATACAGTGTTTCTTGAACATTCTGAGACCCACTTTACATCCTATACCAATCAGGCTGTGAAGATCATTGATTTTTAAAGAAAATAGACCTTAAAAGCGCTGATTTTGTAACGGCATACAGTTTAGACCCAGGTTACTGAAAATCTAAAAGTCCTTCTGCATATAGCCTAGCCCTGTTTCTTTGCTATTTCCTGTTCTGTGGCCATGTTTATATGCATCACTACAGATACATGTTAATACGCTCCTGTCAATCAATTCAGTCGGTGGAGAAAACCTTAAGTCACGTTGCAGTGGGCCTCAAAATCACTGGCATTTGGATCATTTTTTAATGTCAGGAAATAAAAAAAAAGACTTTATATCACTACAAATATGACTGTACTGTCCAAACTGATTCCAAAAGTGGATTTTGCATCATACAGTAGGTGCTCTTTAAACAATACTGCTGTATCCATCACTTTTTGGCGTCCCTGACACAGTTTTCTATTATGATGTGCGTGCTCTGTTTGCAGTGCATGTGTTGTCAAACTGATGAAGATGTTTTCTGAATTTGCAAGTGTTTTTCTATTTGCATTGTATTTCTATGTGTTTTCTTAACTTGTGGTGCATTTAAGCTCTCTCTTCCTCCGTAAAATTGGGTCATTTTAAATTACGGTAAACATATGAATGTGCATGAGTTTTGAATGTGTTTCATGTATATGTATGTGTAGACACAAAGCATTCAACTACATTGAGGCAGCCATTTCATGGGAGGTGAAATAAGTTTTATGCCAGTCTGTTGTTTTGAAATGCTTTACAAATAAACATGATGTATTTATTAAATATGTTCCAATAAACAGTACCATTTCATCACAAATGCAAATATGGTCTAAAACATAACATTTTAACTGGTTGTTTACTGATGCATTGATTTATTCAAACTGTAGGACTATTTATTTATTGATTTATTTTACTCTAATCACCTTCCTTAATGCTCAGGTTGGTGTTTTCTTAGATAAAGTTAATGCATTTTGACTGTGCTCGTATTTGCCAAGTCATTTCAAAATTGGAAAATGTTTAGTGTTTGGGCATTGCTAGGTGTTAAAAAAATGTTTAAAAAATACAATGAGAAGAACTGTGTTGCTGTTAAACCAGAAAACTTCACAACATATGTTATAATATCAGTATTATACTCTAATAAATAATTTATTGATGACAAATTTCTCATCACATACTGATGCAAAAGTTTGTCACAGAAAGCAATAGTGTCCCCAGCACATAGGAAAATGATGCCAACAGGGTACCCAGAGTGCTAAAGTGATGCCAAGGGGTTCTGGCCAAGCATCAAACTCTGATGATTTGGGAGTGAGAATGTATTGGCTCAAAACAAATGCAAATTTCTACAAGCTGAACGGCATCAAATGAAAAGGCTCACAGAAGCTGCAAAGTAAAGCTTAATGGCTGAACATCACAGACTGAGGACCTAATCATGCAAACTCTTATAATTAGCAAAATCTATAGCAACATTAATAGAATGGTATGGCATACTTCATATTAAAATCTCTGCACTTACAGGATCTTTTGATGAAAAATCATTCAAGTTTTTCCTTCAAGTGTTTTGTTGACTTGGAAACATATATTTCTCATTTTATTTAAAGAAAACATTTCTGCTTAATGAAAGCCCTTAAAGATTTCAGCATGCTGAAGGACAGTTTAATTAAAGACTTACATTCAACCTTTATATTTTGTGTGTTTGAATAAGATGCTGATGGTATTTGGTATGTCTGGAAGTGCAGACACTATTTAGTCTGAAAACACTCATCCAGTGATTTGAGTCCTGATCTTCAACAAATCTGTGAAACTGAGATTCACCAAATATTTGAAACTTAAAAGTGGTGATTATCACAGAGGTGCTCACCAAGGCTTTATTTATTTGATGAAAATTACAATGAAAAGAGCCATTTTATTACAATTTAAAATAGATGTTTTCTATTTTAATATTTGCTTTCAAACGTTGTTTATTCCTACAGTGGCAAAGCTGAATGTTCAACATTGTTGCTCCATTAGTCTTTTTAGCTGAATGGATTCTTCTTTTGATGTTAGCTTCAACGAAAATATTATTTAAAAAGTAAATTAAAGTATAATTAATGCACTGGATTGTAAGGTGGATGCTGGGTATCAGGGACAGGGCACTCATGGTGCAGGCAAAAGATAAATAAACATAAGCTTTGGCAAACTTTTAATATAAGATGTTCTCTCTTTTGTTTACTTTCTCCTTTGAAGGAATCTTTTAAACATATAATAAGTAATAGGGACTACATAAAACTAATACTTTGACATTGTCATTATTATTTTTTTTTTTTTTTGCAATTACCTCGGCACTTGAGTGTAAAATACAAACAAAAATACAAACAAGTATACCAATGTATAGTAAAGGGATATTAAATGTGCACAAGCATAAACACTGAATGAAGTGATCTTTTTCATCATATATTCAGCAATACATAAAAATTCAAGGGTCACATATAACATGACATATTTGAAGTCTACAGAACATTTGTTTAAATTTCATAGAGGGGAAAATATGATTTATTTGACTAAATTTAATTTTAATTGACAAATTATGAAATTATGTGATTAAACGTTTTTAACAAATGGACTTGCTGTGTTAGTTTAATGTACAACACTTCTACACCTTCCTTATTAAGTACTTTAACAACTTCAGATCAAATCAATATTTAATGTAGATGTATTCATTAAGAGATCAGCAGTTAAACATCTGGCAGTGCACTATTTAACTTTCTTTACCTACTATTCATTTTTTTTAAGTGAAAGTGTTAGATACGACTTACTTGTTTTTTTTTTTTTCAAAACAAATTTGCTTCTATTGAGGTGAGATATGGTTAAAGTTAGGGTGGGTGAGGATGTAGAAATGGTATTATAATAATTATAAATAAAACTAAATAAAATATTTAATGGTGTTTAGTAAAGAAATGTCTTTAAATGTAAGCAGAGTGTAAAGAAATGTACATTTTAAGCATAATGCACACACACTTTAGCTTAAGATCCATTATTTCTCATTTATAAGTAGGTCTTCATGGAATCAGAATTTCTGCACAATTTGTCCTTGAAACTTCTGGCTCCTCTTTCTTATCTTTTTATAACATATTTTAGTAACACGTTAGTTTAAGTAACAATTCACACCATTCAAAAGATCCTGTATTACGACTAGCTTATTACCTGCCTATTAGCACTTATAAAGTATGAGCTTATTTTACATCCATAATCCTACTCAATACCTAAACCCAACTGCTACTTAGTTGTTACTAACTAAAAAATAAGCAGCTAATGAGTAGTTTATTGAGCTCAAAGTCTTAGCAAATAGATTCTTATTAGTGTGAATTGTACATTTAAGGGGACCTGTTATGTCTTCTTTTAAAAAAAATGTAAAATAAGTTTCTGATGTTTCTAAGGATACCCCAAAAACCCCACAAACAATGTAATAATTAATCTTTGATTCGAATTGTGCCGTTTTGGTGATTGTTGCTGTAAATTCAAATGAGATTTTATTCCCAGCTCTCCTTTCCATAGAGGGTGGAGCTACAAATGCCTAGCAGATTCAAAACAAGGCTAACGTTATCTCTGTGAAAAACTGAAAATGTCAACAAAGATGCAGTCTATGAAGACTCCTGCGTTCATTTGTGCATCCTAAAACTCTACATTTATAATGCCTTTTATTCGCTGAAAGTATCTTCAGCAGGTACGGCATGGAAACTCTAAAAGACTGCTTCTTCTCACTCAGGTTTGTTTATGCTAATGAGGGATAGATCGTAACGAATGAGTGCGACTTTCCCTTTCCAAAGACGTGTAAAAAGAGAGAAAGTTAAACAAAGTGTTTCTGCAGACTGTTTTTTTATGAATGTGATTATAAAAAAATAAAATAATACATTTTCAGCATTAGAGGCTGGCTATATTCACAGTTGTGTCATAAGAGTGTTTAAACCCCTTATAAAATAGATATTTCCCCTTTAAAATAAAGTGTCCACATATTTTATTCATTTGATTATACCTTCAGCTTCTCACAGCTCTTCCTTTTATCCATTTCATCCAATTTCCCATAAAAACCAGCACACAAAATGCAAAAAACTGCATCTACATAAAACTAGCATCGAAACTAGAAGCAGAGGCAAAACAGAAACAGATGCAACCTCATATTGATGGTGAGAGCTATTTGCTTCTTCTTTGTAGTTTGATCCAAATGCCCTTCTCGGGACGCAGAATGAGTTCCCCCAGAGGGCGCAGTTCCTCACGGCTCTGACACGCCTCTACGTCAAAGTGACGCAAGATTGTAGCAAGAACTACCTTCTCCTCCATCATGGCGAAGCGTTGGCCTGGAGCCACAGACACACAAACAAAGAGAAAGCAGGAAAGGCAGAATAAGATCTTGGAATGACAAAAAACGAGTGAAGTAAATTTCTACTTATTTGGTGCTTTCATTCCTGGAAGGCAGTAGAGATGAGTTGAACACTGAAATAATAAATCTCCAACGGTATGTGGCTCTCATTCAGTTTTGTTAGAAGCTTCTCCTTGTGTGTGGCCAGTGACCTGAACCTGCAAGTAACCGCTCACTGGGAAACAATCTGTTTCATTCAGAGGTGGGACAAACACTCTGGAGATGAGCGCACTGTGCGTCTCTTTCAGCTAGATGTGCTGAATAAGTCACATAACTCTTGTGAGAATCAGACGAGAAAACTTATCAACTTTTGAGGGTGTCATATAGTTAGAGATGGGAAGCCAGAGCCAGGAAATTCAGAGCAATCTATACTAACCAGCCTGTGCAGTCGGAGTACAGGAGAAAATAACTCTTTAATGGGTGTAACACACAATGCAACAACTTTAGTTTTATTACAGAGAAACTATCGCTTATAGTAAGCTCTATTTGGTTAAAGGAAACAACTGCAACAAGGCCGGCAGCTACAGTAGCTCTCTTCAACTCTTACATGGTCGCCCACTAATACTAAGCAGCATTGCACCTTGTTAGTATGGGAGACCATATGGAAAAGCTAGGTTGCCGCTGGAAGTGGTGTTAGTAAGACCAGCAGGGGGCGCTCAACCTGCAGTCTGTGTGGGTCCTAAAGCCTCAGTATATTGATGGAAACCGAGGTCCTGACTCTCTGTAGTCGTTAAAATTCCCAAGATGTCCTTCAAAAAAAGGTAGGGGTTTAACCCCGGCATCCTGGCCAAATTAGCCCACTGGCCTCTGTCCATCATGGCCTCCTAACTATCCCAACATCATAACTGGCTTCATCACTCTGTCTCCTCTCCACCAATCAGCTGGTGTGGGGTGCACAATATGGCTGCCGTCCAGGTGGATGCTGGTGGTGGATGAGAGTTATTATTACTATTAACTGGTGAAGTCAGATTACAGAGGAAATGACTATCACGTGTCAATTCTTTTTAGTGAATCAAACACTGCAAACCGGCTTTACAAACCGAGGAGCGATCATAAACCGAAAGTGGCGAGAGCGTCAAAGTAGCCAGAAGTCATTCATTTAAATGAGAACCGGCGGCGAGAAACAGCGCGGCACGTCTTCTCCGGTGTGAGCATCGAGGAGAGTTGAAATCAAGTCAACTTTATGGTATGAGCTATGATGTGATTCGGCGGCAAGCAATCAGAATGAAGTAGTACACCGCAGAGAACACAGACCTGTGAACTCTGGTTCCGACCACAGTTGTTCCCAAGAGTTTGATTATTGCGGTTGCTGGATTTTCAATTATTGAAAATCGCGACGACACAGGGCCCCCCTAATCACGCGGGCCCCCCCCCGCGGTGCGTGCCCTGCGGGCCCGTTTGCTGCGCCACTGTTTAAGCTCTTATCTTTGAAACTGCAAGTTTGCTCTAGCTTCTGTGCATGCTCAAAGATTGGCAAGAATTCCATGATATTCTCATTGGTTATGATGGTCTCCTGGTTTTAATGGTAACCAGAGGAAGATGTTTCAAGAAAAGGAAAAAAAAACAGGGGCAAAGACCAGAGGATGACACTTTAAGATCCAATATGCAATTAGATTACTACTCTAGTCAAAAGCAGCACATGCACACAGTTGTAGACAAATAAAAGGGATTGCTGTAACAAACAAAATAGGGCTATTCTGACCAAAAAGAGGGACCTACTTAGCTGTGGTGGCCATACTGAATGTTGCACTTTCCCCCATTTATAGCGTATACAGTATGCAAGTAAATCTTCTTTGTACATCTACAGTCTTTGGTTATACAGTATGCTGCACTTCCAAAGCTTCTCTGTCTTTTCTACTTAAACATCTTCACTAAAAAAAGCTTATGAAGACTTTCATCAACACCAATGTGTTGCCTTGCACATTACTTTTTATTATAATGGAAAGCCTTTAGCACAAGAATTTCAATAAAAAATTAAATTTTTTTTTAACTAAAAATCATTTTGTTGTGATTTTGTACTTTGTCTTACCAATGCAGTTCCTTGGCCCAGCAGAAAAAGGGATGTACGCATATGGATGCCTCCCTTTGCTGTTTTCTGGCATAAACCTTTCCGGTTGAAATTCCTCAGGTTCTGGAAAGTAGCGCGGGTCCCGGTGAAGAGCATATGGTATGATAACAGCATTCACTCCTTTTGGGACTTTGAACCCATCTGCAAGCAAGCAACACAACAACAGTTATGTCAAACATGTCATAGAGTTTTAAGAAATAAACAGGATTCAGTGCACATTTGAGTTTGCACACGCAACTTTACCACTAAAGCTTTAATAAATAATTGATAAACTGATGCATTTGCTGCGTTTTGCAACACTTTCTGTCCTAAAAGTTGTTATTTTCCATCCAGCTACTCTTTCGTTTAACTTTGACATGAAAGACTCATGGCCCTCAGTAGAAGGAAACAGTCAGGTCTCCTGGTTGACAATGGGAAATGGAAATAGAAGCTGTGACATCTGCTGTTACGCTGAGATGCAAATAATGAGAATGGCATGAAAAAGTGCACATCTTTGATCTCGCTGTGTTCGCTGCGTTGTTTGGCAAAGTGACAAACTGCTGCCACCTACTGATATGACAAGCCTCGCAGATGCTGCGCGCAAACAGAGGCACGGAGGGGAAGATCCGCAGACTCTCCTTGATCACACACTCCAGGTAGCGCAGCTTTTTCAGGTCCTCCACCCCCACATGGCGCTCCGATGAACCTGCCAATCAGAATGAATTTGTCAGCAACCATTTCCCAGCATCTAGATGCTTTCTTTAAATTCTGAGTAAACTGAACAACTGCTTTGTTGAGAACATATTAATGTAGGCATTATGCTAAATGGACTGTAAACAGCATGAACTGAAAAATGGAGGCTGTTTGGATACAAGAAAAAAAAGAGCCAATGATTACTATTATAGTACATCTATGATTAATATGGATCTGACTTGTTATGCGTCAATAATTTTTTAACCCCAACTGATCCACTGGGTAGCTTTTCATTTCTTAAACTACTATTTTGCAAAACGTTTTACATGGACATTTTTCAGTGATGATGACACACGTTTTGACACATTTGATGACTAGTTTATTTCTGGACTATTGTAAGACTTTTATTCAATTTTCACTGCCAGCCCAAATTTAGCCATGGTATGATTTAGCCAAGACGTACACTCACTGGCCACTTTATTAGGTATGCCTTACTAGTACTGGGTTGGAGAGAAGTGGCACCTAGTGTCGTCTTCTGCTGCTGTAGCCCATCCGCCTGAAGGTTTATTGTGTTGTGCATTTAGTGATGCTCTTCTGCATGTCTCAGTTGTAACGAGTGGTTATCGAGTTACCTTTACCTTTCTATCAGCTCAAACTAGTCTGGCCTTTCTCCTCTGACTTCTGGCATCAACAAGGCATTTACGCCTAGAGAACTGCCACTCACTGGATATTTTCTCTTTTTCGGACCATCCTCTGTAAACGCTAGATCTGGTTGTGTGTAAAAAAATCCCAGTAGATCACTTAAATCACCATTCCTCACCATTCAGATGCTCGGTTTGAACTGCAGCAGATCGTCTTGGCTGATTAGAAATTTGTATTAACAAGCAGTTGTACGTCATAAAGTGGCCGGTGAGTGTATGTTCGGACCACCAATGTAACTACACTGAACATTTTTGAGATTTGCTTTAGCATACAGAGAAAATCAGTTTTGTGACATTTCAGGTTGTCTAAAGAATGACATGATGCTAACATCATAATGGAAATTCCACAAGATTAAGATCATGGGTTTGATTTCCTGAAAAAAATTATATGCATGAAGTCATTAAAAGAAAATAAATCCTTTAATTGTTATTGATTTAATATGGAAAAAAAGGGTCATTTTAAAATTTTAGTTACTTAAACATCTACTGTATGAGATATCCTGTAGTAGTGGATCAAATCCTCAGGACCAGATACTGGAGGTCCTCCTATGGTTAGCCAAAGCTGAAAGTAACCCTTGATGGAATAAACTTTGTGACACTGCAGGTTTTGTAACAATATGTTGATGAATGCATACCTAAAGATCGAAATAAACATCCAAAAGAATGAGATTTTTGGCTAGTCAGTTTATGAAAGTATTTGAAAAAGACTAGTATACCAAAGACTTCCTGTAGTTCTGCCTGCACTGCCTTCTGTACCTCAGGATGAGACCCAATCAGATGTAAAGCCCAGTTCATTGAAGCTGCTGTGGTATCATGACCCTGTCAAATAAAAAAAAAAAAATTAGTGTCTCTTTCTACAGTATCTATCAGTCCATCCATCCATCCATCCACATAGCTTTATCTGTACCTCAAACATGAAGGTGTCCACTTCCTCCTGAATGTCCTCATGACTCAATTTCTGTCCATTCTCATAGGTAGTTTTTAACAGCATATCTAGGAAGGCTTGTCTTTTCCTCTCACCCTGGTCAGAATCACTGTCTGGCTCAGAGCTCATGAACTCTGCTCTCTCTCTGATGACCTTCATGTCAAGAAAACAGAGAAAAATATGTACGAATTTAGAAACAATCTAGAAATTTGATCCTCAACTTTCTATTTTGTTGGTATATAAACTTTAAAAAAAAGTTATGTTAATTAACATGTGTATAGTGGCTGTTTTCGGTTTATTTTGAATTAAATTATGGGGCTCGAATCTGTGCTCCAACAACTTTTGATGCTGAAAAGTGAAATGCAGTTTATAAGCCAGATGCATATTTCAAGTTTCTACATAAAAAGTTGTCAGATCACAGATCAAGGTCTTATCATTTAAAAGCATAAATATACAGAAAACATCCTTGAATCTCGAGCAATGTGCACCTGTTAATTAACAGATTTGTACATACAAAAACTCAAACCTTTATTGAAATTGAAAAAAACATGTCTGCCTTTAGTCTACAACTAACTGCATTATGGGACCTTGATCTCTACTCCAACAACTTTTGATGTTGAAAATCTTACATATTAAATAAGTGACTAATTAATATTTCTAGTGGTTTAAAACAATATATTGTTTAAAAAAAACATATCAATAAATCTTTGCAACAACAGAAACAAGAACACTCGCAGTCCATTACCTGGTTTCTGTACAATAATACGCATGGCCAATCTAAACAAAGTTGCTTCAAATTACAAAAAATAATCAATATACAGTACATTTAACTTTGTTAAACTTTTAAACATCAAAAGATGTCACAGTGTAGAACAAGGTCCCATAATGAAATAAATAAACAAATAAAAATTATAAAAGTTACAAGTGTTTCCTCAATTTTTTTTTTTTTTATCTTGAAATATTAAAAGGACAGTACAAATACTTAAGGTCAAATATAGAAAGTTGGACTAAAAAAGTCATGAAAAAAATTATATATATATATATATATATATATATATATATATATATATATATATATATATATATATATATATATATATATATATATATATATATATATATATAAAGCTGTTGACTTACATTTGCAGTGAAAGAGTGGAGAATCTTTAATCTTTTGGCATGTTCTTTGCCTTCCTTTAATTTGTTGTAGATCCAGTCTGGCCACAGCCATGGTGCTCTCTGTCTCTTAGTGATGATGTCACTCATTCTGCAAGAGAAATATAAACACTGGGTTCTTTTCAAATTTTTATTTGTAAATCCTTTTTTCCTCTCCTCGCTTCCTTTCCCCGTGTCTTAGCTCCACCCCTTCAGGATTCCAGAGAAAGATGCAAGGAAAAGACGCGAGGACAGAGGAATTCAATGAAATTATATATCCTCGTATCCTTTAATGCTTTCAAATCATCATCATCATTTAATGAATACTGCACATTCCTGATTTTATTTGCACATTCGAATTCTCGAATTATACAAATATTTAAATTATAATAGTTTCAACCTCCACAAAAATCCGTTTGTCTGTAGTCTTTATTTTACTTATGATTAACAATCAATTAATCCCTGTGATTAACTTTTTTTTATTTGTGCTGACAAGTATTTTACACCAAAATGAAAGGAACTGTGAAAACAAACCACATTTAAAATAAAAATGACTTAATATTCAAATTAATGTGTTTAATTTTTCAGCTCTAGTAAGTGATTATTGGCGAAGATGTGAAGGAGAAAGAGAATTTACATGCACATCACTCTTGGTCAATAAAACACTTCCACAAAGGATCTGTGAATCCTTGCTCATGACTTCTCAGGAAAAAAACTCCCTCTCCTCAATCCTCATGGTGCAATTAGAGGATTGAGATGTCCTACAAGATAGCTGAGCTCAATCATTTCCGGGTTGTAGGATGGAGGACGCAGGGGCGAGAAAATTTGGAAGGATTTTGAGAAGCACCCACTGTTTTTTCCTTGAGAACAACATGGCTGCCCAATTCATAAGCAATGCACAAGCGCTATAACTGAAGTACAACACTTACTTATATACACTTTGGACATACTCCGAGTCAGCATTGCTCTGAGCATAGATTTTCTTTCCCATTGCGGTTTCTGTTGCATACAAACAAAACAATTGCCATTTTACAGAAACGAACCTCGGTAATCAGTATGTAAACAAAACTGCAGCACAATTTACAATAATATCATTCTAATGTTGTTGTTGTTTTTTTATTCTAATGAAATGCTACCCTGTTTGTTCTGTTTTGGGAAGTGTACAACATTAGTGTAATTGTTTTAGAAATGCAGCTACAAAAAAAGAAGAAGATACTGAAATGCATATTTTGCTTTTATGTTACACAAGGAAAATTATTCATTAAAGCATACACTCACCGACCACTTTATTAGGTACAACTTACTAGTATCTGTCTGGAGGCCATTTTGCCTTCAGAACTGTCTTATTCTTAATCCTTTGTGGCGTAGATTCAACAAGGTACTGGAAATATTCCTCAGAGATTTGGTCCATACTGAAATCATAGCATCACACAGTTGCAGATTTGTCAGCTGCACATCATTGACGCAAATCTCCCATTCCACCACATCCCAAAGGTGCTCTATTGAATTAAGATCTGGTGACTGGGAAGGCCATTTGAGTACAGTGAATTCATTGTCATGTTCAAGAAACCAGTCTGAGATCATTTGTGCTTTATGACATGCCACATTATCCTGCTGGAAGTAGCCATCAGAAGATGGGTACATTGGTGCATAAAGGGATGGAAATGGACAGCAACAATACTCAGGCAGGCTGTGGTGTTGACACCATGTTCAAATGGTACTAATGAGCTCAAATTGAGCCAAGAAAATATCCCCTACACCATTACACCACCACGATCAGCCTGAACTGTTGATTCAAAGCAGGATGAATCCATGCTTTCATGTTGTTGACGCCAAATTCTGACCCTACCATCTGAATGTCACAGCAGAAATTGAGACTGATCAGACCAGGCAAAGTTTTTCCAATCTTCTATTGTCCAATTTTAGTGAGCCAGTGCAAATTGTAGCCTCAGTTTCCTGAATCTTAGCTGACAAGAGTGGCACCCGTGCGGTAGCCCATCTGCCTCAAGGTTCGATGTTGTGTGTGTTCAGTGATGCACTTATGCATACCTCGGTTGTAACTAGTGGTTAATTGATTTACTGTTGCCTTTCTATCAGCTCGAATCAATCTGGCCATTCTCCTCTCACCTCTGGCATCAACAAGGCATTTGCACCCACAAAACTGTCGCTCAATGGATATTTTTTCTTTTTCGGAAAATTTCTTAGTAAATCCTAGAGATGGCTGTGCTTGAAAATCCCAGTAGATCAGCAGTTTCTGGCACGAACAACCATGCCACGTTCAAAGTCACTTGAATCACCGTTCTTCCCCATTCTCATGCTCATGGTCTTTGACCATGTCTACATGCATTGAGTTTCTGCCATGTGATTAGCTGATTAGAAATTTGCATTAACAAGCAGTTGGACAGGTGTACCTAACAAAGTGGCCGACAAGTGCATATTTTAATGAAGTTTAAAAGAGAAGATTTAGCTCTAAAATTTATCCTATTTTTTTTGTAATAATTATGTAGATTGTCAGTTTACCATGAGCCAATGCACTTTACCCTGTGACTTGGATTAATTTACTCCTAATCTGGAGCAAACTGATCCACTGGAACACTTTTTTCGTATATCCATCCATTCATTCAATCATTTTCTTTTCGGCTTAGTCCCTTTATTGTTTCGGGGTTACCAAAGCGGAATGAACTGCCAACTTATCGAGCACATTTTTACGCAGTAGATGCCCTTCCAGCCGCAACCAATATTTGGAAAACATCCACACACACTTATTCACATTCATACACTACAGGCAATTTAGCTTACCCAATTCACTTGTACTGCATATCTTTGGACTGTCAGGGGAAACCGGAACACCCAGAGGAAACCCAAGCGAATGCAGGGAGAACATGCAAACTCCACACAGAAACGCCAACTGACCCAGCCGAGGCTTGAACCAGTGACGTTGTTGCTGTGAGGCGACAGCACTACCTACTGCGCCTCTGCGTCGCCATCGTATATCCATCCATTATTTAAATGAATAGAAACTATTCTGAAATGAAGCTAGAGCTTTTGGTTCTTTCATTCATTCTTCTCATGTTGAAAATCAGATACTTTAAGTCACATATGGCCCCATATATTGAAAGAATGGTTGTACTGTACCACAAATGATATCCAAAGCACACAATGTTATGAAGTTAAAGCAGTTAAATGGCTCTCCGTCTTCAAGCTTCTGCATCTTCTGAATCAAAATATCCGTTTGTTCATTCATCACTTCCAGGAAGTCAGAGAGAATGGAGAAATGGAAGGTTGGAGTCAGCATTTTACGCCGATTACGCCATTTCTCCCCTGTGCTGTGGGAAGAAAAGTTGGGAAGAGTCAAGCCGGTGACCACAAGTTAACAGCTTAAACACTGTAAAGGCCAACAGGGATTGTGGAAATGATTTTATGGTCAATTTCTCAGTTTTTCTGGACTCTGCTGTGTTTGGACAGATGGCCAGTGACCTTGTGTCCATTGTGGCCGATTATAAATGACTGTGCTTTTGATAGACTTTGTTTGCAGCTCTTGATGCAAGCTGCTCTTGAATGAGATATGAGATCTGCCAGTTTGGCAGGTGGTCCTTTTACCGTATGTGAAACTCAGTTTAGTTTGACTTTAAATGTTCTGAGCTTTGAAGGACACGTGGCTGTTTTTAGATAACAGATACAAACTTAATATAGTAAATAAGATAGATGTGCTCCTACCATAACTTGTAATGTATATACAGTGCATCCGGAAAGTAATCATAGCGCTTCACTTTTTCCACATTTTTTAATGTTACACCCTTATTCCAAAATGGATTAAATTAATTTATTTCCTCAAGATTCTACACACAATACCCCATAATGACAATGTAAAAAAAGATTTTTGAAATTGTTGCAAATTTATTAAAAATTAAAAATAACAAAATAAAAAAAAAGTCATATGTACATAAGTATTTACATCCTTTACCGTGAAGCTCTACATTGAGCTCAGGTACATTTTGTTTCCACTGATCATTTTTGAGATGTTTCAGCAATTTAATTGGAGTTCACCTGTGGTAAATTCAGTTGATTGGACATGATTTGAAAAGGCATACACCTGTCTATATAAGGTCCCAGGGTTGATAGTGCATGTCAAAACACAAACCAAGCATGAAGACAAAGGAATTGTCTGTAGAACTCCAAAACAGGGTTGTCTCGAGGCACGAGGCTGGGGAAGGTTACATGAAAATTTCTGCTGCTCTGAAAGTTCCAATGAGCAAAGTAGCCTCCATAATCAGTAAGTAAAAGATGTTTGGAACCACCAGGACTCTTCCTAGAGCTGGCCGGCCATCTAAGCTGAGTGATCGGGAGGGCCTTAGTCAGGGAGGTGATCAATAACCCTATGGTCACTCTGTCTGAGCTCTAGCGTTCTTCTGTGAAGAGATGAGAACCTTACAGAAGGACAACTATCTGTGCAGCGATCCACCAATCAGGCCTGTATGGTAGAGTGGCCAGATGGAAGCCACTGCCCACCTGGAATTGGTCAAAAGGCATCTGAAGGACTCTCAGATCATAAGAAACAAAATTTTCTGGTCCGATGAGACTAAAAATGAACTCTTTGGGGAAAATGCCAGGCGTTATGTTTGGAGAAAACCAGGCACCGCTCATCACCAGGCTAATACCATCCCTACAGTGAAGCATGGTGGAGGCACCATCATGCTGTGGGACTGTTTTTCAGCAGCAGGAACTGGAAGACTAGTCAGGATCAAGGGAAAGATGAATGCAGCAATGTACAGAGACATCCTGAATGAAAACCGGTTTCAGACTGCTCTTGACCCCAGACTGGGGCAACAGTTCATCTTCTAGAAGGACAATGACCCAAAGCACACCGCCAAAATATCAATGGAGTGGCTTCACAACAACTTGGTGAATGTCCTTGAGTGGCCCAGCCAGAGCCCAGGATTAAATCCTATTGAACATCTCTGGAGAGATCTAAAAATGGCTGTACACCGTAGCTCCCCATCCAACCTGATAGATAGAGCTTGAGAGGTACTGTATAGAGGAATGGGTAAAACTTCCCAAAGACAGGTGTGCCAAGCTTGTGGCATTATATCCAAAAAGACTTGAGGCTGTAAATGCTGATAAAGGTGCATCAACAAAGTATTAAGCAAAGGCTGTGAATACTTTTGTGCATGTGATTTTTTATTATTTTTATTTTTAATAAATTTGCAACTAAAAAAAAAAAAAAGATGTCATTATGGGGTATTGTGTGTAGAATTTTGAGGAAATTAATTCATTTAATCCATTCTGAAATAAGGCTGTAACATAAACAATGTGGAAAAAGTGAAGCTCTATGAATACTTTCCGGATGCACTGTATACAGTGCTCAGCATACACCACATTTTGAAAATGAAACTTTTTATCAATTTGTCAGTGAATAAAGATAATGTATTTTGATGCATTTAAACAAAACTGATTTATTAAACAGATAGGTTTATCAAAATAACATTTTAATCAAAAAAATGATTTAAGCTTAAATCAAAAGTTGCTTAAGCTAGCTAATATTTAGCATAGCCTGTGATAAAGCAAAAACACACCTGTTGTCACATTGTTTTTTAGCTTAATAGAGAAGAAAAACATTTCTTATTTTAGCTTCACCATAGATTTAGAACTTCAATACCAATTGCATTTTTTAAATCAAAGCATTTGCCTATTGTATAAATGTAAACACTTTTAGAGGGTAGTGGGGTCAAAGTGACATACTAATTTCAAGATTAGTAAAAACATTTGTCAAATCCAAATATGGTCAAGCCGTCACAGAACGCAATATAAATACCCCTGACCCCTTAATCAATCAATAAATTTTAGATGTCTATCATTTAGCTATAAATGAAAGAAATGTAATTCTCTGAGTCAATGATATATTAAAAGTGATAATAACAAGTAATAAAAATCAATTGCCAAAATGAGAGGTAAACCCACTGTACCTGGTGAGCAGGCCTGTGCCAAGCCAGGGGTGCAGGAACCTATATGAGTATGATTTGTCAAGGTGTCTGGAATTGCTGAGGACCACCTGATGGGAAACACAGGCTTGATAATAAACTTCCAGCTGTGCAAAAAAACTTAATTATGTACAGGAAGAAGAAAATAAACATGTGATTGGATAAAATTTTAGTAATGGGTACCTCAATATTCTCAGCATGATACAAGATCAGAAAAGGGACTGGACCCACCCACACCTTTGCAAGAGGGAGGTGTCTGTTTTCATTTGTGCCCTCGATAATCTGATTGAAGAAGTCTTTGGAAAAAAAAACACTCATAATTTTGTAGTGTCATTGCAATGAAATCTTTAAAAAAGATCCCTTACCTCCTGCATTGGTTTTAAACTGCAGTGCATTGCCAATGATTGGATAAGCACCCGCCATTCCCGGAATCGGTCTCATTTCGTTCCATTTTCCGATATAATTTTTTAGCGGATTATACGCGGTAGATGCCAAAAGCAGTAAAAGGACAGCTGTAAATAAAATCCCCAGGATGTATAATCCAAAAAGGATGCCCATTTTGTTTGGATGAAGCTGGCCGTAGCTAACACTCTGAAAAGAGGCACACAGGCTGCTTCACCGTGAACTTCAGACTTAACACATTTAGCTGCTTCGTACAAACAGAGAGAAAAACACCCTGGCCTGATCAAACAGATGAAGTTATGATATATAACTGGGACAGACGCAGGTTATCTGTGGGTATAGTGCTTCTCGCTGAAACATTAACAGACAACAGAGGAAATGAAGCAATAGATAATAATCAGCCCTATTATTGGTGGGTTTTTGTGGGTAACTGGCACAAATTCAGCTAAACTTCTCTAATGGAAGAGGTTTGCCAAGTCTTTTGTTAAACAGAGAAAAGCACATTTTAACTGAAATGGCCCTGATTTTCTTCTTGCCATCTCATGCTCCTTCAATTTATAATAGTGTGAACGCTAACAGCTTTGTTTGTAAAACAGAGCACAGATAAGAATACAAATTTATTTGATTCAGATGAATTATTAGCCCCCCTGAATTATTAGCCCTTTGTTTATTTTTTTCTTAATTTATGTTTAACGGAGAAAACATTTGTTTCAACACATTTCTTAACATAATAGTTAATAACTCATTTTTAATAACTGATTTCTTTTATCTTTGTCATAAAGACAGTACATAATATTTTACTAGATATTTTTCAAGACACTTCTATACAGCTTAAAGTGACATTTAAAGGCTTAACTAGGTTAATAAGGTGAACTAGGCAGGATGGGGTAATTAGGCAATTTATTGTAACCGATTCAAATGATGCAACCATGCAAACAATGGTTTGTTCTGTCAACTATTAAAAATATATAGCTTAAAGGGGCTAATAATTGTGACCTTAAAATGTACTTTAAAAAAATGTATTCTAGCCGAATGAAAACAAAAAATACTTTCTCCAGAAGAAAAAATATGAATATCAGAATTACTGTAATAATGCCCTTGCTCTGTTAAACATTATTTGGGAAATATTTCAAAAAGAATAAAAATATTTAAAGGAGGGCTAATAATTCTGATCTCAACTGTATGCAAATGGTAAACATTACAAACATTTAAAGATCTCTGTTGAGTGCTGTGGTGATTACTGAACCATTGCCAAATTACATAACAATTTTATTGCAAATAACTCCACCTAAGAGGTGAAAGTCTCAATAAAACATTGCTTAAACAAACAGGTTGGTTTGGTTCAATCAGTATTATCAGCCATCTCTGCAAAATAGTTTTTTTTTAACCCATTGGCCTCAGACATTGTTTTAAGCAGTAAAAACAAATTTATATTAAACTTTACATGATACATGTATTGACATGCTTTAACAAAACAATCATTTTGGCATAGATTTTTCTTAATAAATAAAAAAAAACACACAAATTAACGAGGTAATTTGTCGTATTAGTTGTTGAAGTCATTGCAAATACCACCAAGTCGTTAAACTAAAGGCACTTCCGTATCAGTTTGTACCTGGACATACAGTATGGTTACAAACCATAAAGTGAATCACAATAAAGTCATATGATAGCAGTGATACCATATCAGTGCATTCATAGTGTCTGTCCAGTCAGGCCTCTTCATTTAATTCCAAATGAACCTTCTGCTATGGCATGACAGGCTGAAATTTCTTCCTCACATGCACTGGAAACCGGCTCAACTGTTTCCGATGATTCTGGCCACCTGAAAGCAGATTGTATTGATGGTTTACTCAGACTTAATGAAATGTTTTCATTGTGCGACTCTGCCCTATTGAAAGTAATTAATCTCCAGAGTCTCAAAAGCTAAATAATATCCATATCTTACAACAAACCCACACATATTCCTTTTAATTAAGGCCTCTTTGTCACTGCATATTTCTCTGGATCATTCATATGTTGATTCTACACAACCTATGAAGTATAAAGTGAACAGTTAATTGGTTCAAGCTTCAGAGACAGAATAGTAAATTGTATATTAAAAAAAAAAATCAACAAATGGTACTTGGTTTAAACTGTGCCCAATTCATAAGCTGTGTTATTTTTAAATTGCATCAAATAATAATATTAAATAATTTGATAAATGAAAAAAGCCAGTAGTGAACTGACCTATAGAGCTGATTACATTCCCTGCTTCCCCATCAACACAGGGCAGACGCCTTCTGTTAGGAGTCACACACTCCAAAAAGCCACTAGCAGTAGAGCTGGTGATTCCCATGCTAAATCCCGTCACACCCATAGGTGTGCTTTCACCTAAGAGAGATGCAGAAGATTTCATTTTCATTTAATTTTAAGTAAAAATGATGGAAAGCCATTAGTGTAATTAAACAATTTTGCTGCCTGTTTAAAATGGATTTTAATGAGATGAAACACAATTCTTAAAAATATTTGACAGTGTTTTTGTATGAAGTATAATCCACTTAAATGTGTGAATAATGTTGTTCTGGGACAACATAGATCATTTTTGTAGGTACAACTAATTGGTCATGGATGTATAGTTCTCAGAATGCTTCGTGTGAATATGCATTTAGATAGAAAAATTTTGACAAAGACTGTAATCTTATTTTTTTTTTGTGGAGAAAGCCTTGATAGTGTTGACTCTTTACTTATCTAGGAGATTTTGAAGAGTTTGTGCTGAGGTTAATACTGTGCAAAAATGCAGCATGTATGCTTAGGGTGACGATGGCTTTAATAGCAATAGTTGTTGATTCATTCAGTAACTGCACTAATGACATTTATGAGACCATTCTATTTACTTTGCCAGTCCATTTGTTATCTATAAAACCAATAAATGGTTAATAAAATAAAATAAAAAACATTATTAAAGAGATACAGTAGTTCAACCAAAACTAAAATGTCATGTCATCATTTACTCACCCTTCACTTGTCACAAACCGGTTTCAGATTTTTTCTTTTGTTAAACACAAACAAAGTTATTTGTTTGAAAACTGCAACCATTGACCTCCACAGTATTTGTTTTTCCTAGTATGGAAGTCAATGGTTACCCGTTTCTAACATTCTTTAAAATTATTTTGTTTGTGCTCGAGAGGAAAAAGAAAGTCATAAAGGTTTGATACCACTTGAAGGTTGGTAAACAATGAGCAAATAAAAACATTTTGGTGAACTATTTCTTTAAAATGGTGACGTGGTAATGCAGTGGGTAGCGCTCTCGCCTCACATCAAGACGGTTGCTAGTTCGAACCTTGTTTGGGTCAGTCGGCATTTCTGTGTGGAGTTTGTATGTTCTCCCTTCGTTCGCGTGGGTTTCCTCTGGGTGTTCCGGTTTTAGTCTAGCGCAAAGACATGTGCTATGCGTGAATTGGGTAAGCTAAATTGTCCGTAGTGTATGTGTGTGAATGAGAATGTATGAGTGTTTCCCAGTGATGGGTTGCAGCTGGAAGGGCATAAGCGGCATAAAACTTATACTGGATAAGTTGGCAGTTCATTCTGCTGTGGCGACCCCAGATTAATAAAGGGACTAAGCCGAAAAGAAAATGAATGAATATTTATTTTAAATGAATTGTTTAACAAATTAGTTTAAGCTAATTCATATGAATCTGATTTGATTTCATTGCTTTCATATTAATTCTGCTTTTGTGTTTTGATTCCCTAAATTAATGGATTAGAATAGCTCAAATTACAGAATTCATATATGTAAATGTGGCATAAATTCATAAGAGTTACACCACTGACTGAGTGCAAAAGCAACCCACCTTTAACAAGTCCTCGACTTGTCCTCATGTTACAGGCAAAATCCATAGGTGTAAAAGACCTTTTCATAGGGGTGTCGGACTGGTGAACAAAAAGATAGCATGAGTTACTAACAACAGACTCTGTATTTACCACTTATTCTAAGCAGTGTTACCACGGCAGTCTCTGAATCAGGAAAGTATCAATATCACTTCCTTGTATAGGTTGGTAAAAAGCTGTATAGAAATGCAGTTTTACTCTTTGTTTTTGTTCCATGTTAAACTGCTGGTTACCTACAGTACAGTATAGCTATGACTGCCTAACATCTGATACCATAATGACTGGTCATGTCACGACTTCTATTCAAAGTATGAGGAGTGCAGATCAACATTTGGGAATAACCTACAACAAGGTAAATGTTTAGTTCCTCTCTAATGTTAATCTAAAATGAGTAAAATAGTTATTTAAAGTGCCTCAATTATGTACAAAAAAACTTTTTTGAGTCCCTAACTACAGGCTGACATGCATGAAAAAAAACACTTTTAATTTCTTATAAAATGCATTTATTTTTACCTAATAATCTCAAAAATGCCCATGTAACCCCACCTATCCTACACCCCTAACCGGCTCTGAGCTGGGATTAGACCAGCGACTTTCCGGATGGGAGTCGGTTTCTCAAACAAGGAAGCCAAAGACCATGGCCTCTAGTGTCTGTTGCTAGAGCACCTTTAGAGGTCAGTGAAGTGAGGTTTAGCTGCACAGCACTTCACTAACTGGCCTCCGCTACACCCATATGATGTGTTCGAGGATTTAAAACACTTTCTTTGCTAGACACTAATCTGTGGTGATTGGCCTGATGACAGAGTCTGTTGTGATTGGTCTACTGTATGCAATGTGTGTTGGAAATGAAATGCCCATCACAGCTTATCAAGTGTTGAAGCAAGCAGCCATGGTACAGTATAAGTTATGTGTGAACCCAATGCAGAAAAATAAAACTTTTAAACATTGACAGTGTGTAAGCTTGTCGAAGGTACACTCTGCTGTTTGTGTGCCATTGAAACGAATGGGTTTTCTTACCATAAATCTTTCAACGTCTAAGTGGACTCTTTCATTTTTAGAGTCAATGACTTTATACACATTTAAAATGTAAAACACACCCGATTGTTTTTATTTACTTAGGTCTTGTCCACATGAACTTGGGTATTTTTAAAACCCTACTTTTTTCTATGCGTTTTCGCTGTTTGTTCACACAAAAATGAAGTATCGGGTGACTGAAACTGAAATTTTCTGAAAAATCTGGCCAGGATAAAGATTTTCTGAAAATCCAGGTATACAGTGTGGTTGTGTTCTTTTAAAAAAATCCCTAATATGGGCAAATGCTGTGTATTTCATGAATACTTAGGCACATTTTGTGACTTTGTGACATTTTGTGATTTTGTCAGTGTTACTAGGACTCCATCCCCAGAATCATACACCTAGATTTACTTTCGGTTTAGCACGTCTGTTACAATGTGTATGCGCCGGTGTCAGACATTGCAAGGGATATAATTAGTCATTTTTGGCGAACAGGTGAGATATCCAAGAAAGCCAGACATAAAAGGACTGCAGTATTCATTACAGGAGTATATTCGCCACATAATAGGCAACCGATTATAGAATATTTCAATCAAAATTGAAGCTAGGTTAGGCTAGCCACCTCATACGTTGACCTAACAGCTTAGTTCATGCACAGCAGGATAAGGAAAATTTTAAAATAATCTAATAATAACAAATTAAACTGATTTCTCTATTTTTAGCCAAAAAGCCTGATAAGACTATTGTTGTGCAATGAAATATAGTGTTACTAACCGATGATGAAACATGGACAGTATTTCTACATAATTCATTCATAGAAAGAACAGCCAGAAAGGCGAAATTGATGGATTTGTGCCGAATATTAGCATCATTGACCCATAACAATGTACAGTAAGTTACCTATTACTGTCAGTATGTTTGTGTGCTCTTTATAAATTACTGTGAAAGAGCTGCGGGTAAAGTATATTGATCGTAAGTGCTCAGTTTGTGATCACATCTTTGTTTTGTTGTGTTGATTTGTAATTTTAAATATTCGTAGCTTGAAAAAGATGAAAATATGAAGTTCAGTAAAGTTAGTAACAGATTCACAGATTCATATTTTCCGGATCAATAACTCATGACCTATTCACTATTAGTATGACTACTATGGTGAGGGCTTAAACGGAGCAGTGCTCATAATATCGAGTGAAGAAAAAAAAAGACAGCTGGAAAATATAAAATAAAGTTGTTAATACTACTACTACTATTTATTTGTAATTGTTAGTGAAATGTAACAGCAATTTCTGATTGAATAATGTTCTAAAGTAAATCTTATTGTGACCATATATATAATATCATTACTCTGGAAGTGTGAGTAGTGTTGGGTCGAGAGAGAGACTCCAGCATCAGGGTGGGCTCTCTCAGTGGTGGCAGGTTGTTTACTGCATGGTTGGCACTAGTAGCTCCGCCTCTTTGGATCCTCCCCCTGAGCTAAGAAATACAGAGAGAACATCACAGCTGTGACTATGAAAATCAAACCAAGTCATCTTTATTTATGCAGAACTGTTTGCCATTTTCTTCACAATTAAAATGTGTAAGTCTAACGTAGATTCTATAAAAGTGCAAAGGGCAAACATGTTTGCTGTTTTCAGTGCCATGTCAACAAGACTATGAAGTCACTTTGCTCCTTTCACCCATTTAAAAAGCTGCTGGTATCTGTGTTTACAGAGATCAAAGTCTGCGCAGCTAGCTTTTCCTTTTGTGGGATGCTGTAACAGCTTGTTGATGGTGTCCAGAATCAAAGTAAACCTTTCTAAAGAGTTCATGTAAGATTTAGAGAACCAAAAAAATAAGTAGAAATCATTTCAACATGCCAATTTAGTACTCAAGAAACATTTCTCGTAATTATCAATGCCATCAGTTGTGCGATCATCATACTGTATATATAGACATCTTTATACATGACACAAATATAAAAAAATAAATACACAATCGTTTTAAATGATGAACAGTTAAATTTAATAGATATAATGGATGATATAATATATCTAATAACAAAATATACAATATACTCTATAAGAACCATTGAGGTTTTGGTTGAATTAAATCTGTTTATCATTTGAAGCAATCATCTCTCTTCAAAAGACAAGGCCTAAACCACTTGATTTTGTGGTGGGGTATATAGTATCTTTAAAAATGTTTTAAAATGTTAGCATTCTGATGTGAAAAGACTTTCAATGGAGATGCAGAAATATTTCAGATTTTAATAATCTTCTGAAGGAGAACAAAATAGGGGTAAGCAAATAATAACTACATATTAACTTTGACAGTATATATAATAATATATTATATATCATTATAGTATATTATTATTAATAAAGGTGCAGTATGTAAGTTTGACACCCTGTGGTGGAATTAGGTATTGTATTCCTGGATTAAAACAAACCCATGCACAGGTTGCCAGATTGAGGACCAACAGGAGCGAATCTGACTATCAAGCCAAAAGGTTGCAATGTAACCTCACCTAATGTTTAAACTCGTAGTATATATATTATTTGCTAATAATATCCAATAATCAGCATCTCATTTTGGAGTCTGCTATTGTCCACCGGAGGTTGCATTTTGGTCGTGGACGCATACTTTGATAGCCTATCTGAATGAATAAATGAAATATGTGATTTTCCAACAAGGCGACCCGAGGTGCTGAAATATGATTGGCATATTATGCAAAACACTTTATAGCATTCTTATGCTTTAGAAGAGTCAACAACTTACATACAGCTACTTTAATGTATTCACTCTCTGAGTTTACAGTTCACATTTTTAATTGGTTTAATGTATCCTTGCAAAATAAAAGTATAAATATCTGCTTTAAAAAAATATAACTTTTTACTGAAAAATGTTAGTGTATATTTGTGAAATATCCAAATACATTGCTAGAACTGTAACCAAACTAGGCTGAATTAAGCAATATAATAAATCAGAGATTACATAAATATAGAAGGAGAAGCATAAATAACTTCACATAAAGCAAATCAATAGTCTGCAGTCCACAATGACACCAATGTGGCTTATTACCTGCACAAGTCTAGAAATAGGTGCGTAGTATTCTTGCTCTTGAGACTCGGAGTGTATCTGAGGAAGCCTGTGGCTCTGAACAGCACTTACTGGTGGAGGGGGCAGGCTTTCATTCACAGTGGACCTGCAAGAAACAAACCCAAGAACACACACATACTCTAATTAGCAGTTTGCATGTTTCCTCCTGCAAACTGATTCAGATGCAGGAGCTCCTGGCTTCTTCTTTGATTTTTCCAAGTGATGACAAGGTTAAAAGTGTTACGATTAAAAAGTTGCAATGCAACTTGAGGGACCAATTTAGCATTAAATGAAGTCTGTATTTCAGAAGAAGACCTTATTCAGTTAAGGGGACCCCGGAAGACCTTGCATTCAATAATCTGCAGCCATATATTCTAAATGAATTGCATCACGGCTAAAAGAGCTCCTGTACATTAACCTCACATTCCTTATCTTAAACTTGTGAAGTATCAAATTGCTCACAAAGGCATATTTCAACAGAAATATTTCAGTTCATTTAATTATATTAAACTGACTCTATGTATTTCAAGAAGCTACAAATGCATAAAGGTATCATTTTGCACAACCTTCCAGTCATTCTGAAACCATATGACAGATTTTATGAAAAACCAACCAATAATAGTATTCAGAGATCTGTTAACTCTTGCAGTTAATCACAGAGTCAGTGAATTGAACATCTAAACTAAATTTAATCAGTGAAACTAGTTTGGTGAACTGTAAAAACCTATTGAGGAACAGTTGAACACCTACGGAACGATTTACTCATTTTATCAGAGAATAATGACTAAAGAAGAATAAAAAAATCTTTTCACAAAGATATCAAAGGCTTCATAATTCATGTGGACAACTTTTATGTTACATCTAGGGTGCTTTTTGTTATTTTAAAGCTCTCTGTTTAAAGTGAATTACACAGAAGAAATTTATTTAAGCAGGGCCTAAATATAAAACTTTAAAAACCTGAAGCACAAATTGGAGAAATAATTTTAATTAATTGCAATTCATTCATTGCATGTAGGCTTTAGTTAGTTTTTCTAATTCTAATTGAAATTAAACAAAACACTAAACCACAAATTTTAATGGTCGTGTCTCAAACATTAAACCATAAAGCAAATTATTAAATAAATCCCATAATAATACCAATATATAAAATATTTGCTAAGCATTTAATAATAATTATAAAAATAATAATAATATTAATAATAATTTTTATTTATACACTCGAATAATTACAAAAAGTATGCAGTATACATAATTTCAGTCAAATTAGTTATACTGTATTTTTGTTTTCTACTATTATTATGATTATTATTATTATTATTATTATTATTATTATCAATATAAAAACACCTTTTATCGGAAAAAATAAATAAATAAATAATATTTATGGTTGCTTTATTTTTTCTTTATCTTTGCTTCCAGACATTAAATCCCAAAACTTTTAATCTTAAATGTTTCTTTTTTGATTATTGCAGATTTATTCGTATTACAAAATTGGGAAAATGTTTATAATGCATGCTGAACTGCAACTCACAGTCTAGTTCCTCGTAGGAGTTGACTCCCGTTTCCAGTGATGTTATGATACATGCGAACCCTGCCGCTGAGTCTGGGGAGTTTGCGCTGGACTGCGGGTTTCTGCATAAGTAAACCAGACGCTCTGAGAGCCTGGGTCTTCATACACATCAACACACTTGCCCCATCTTCTGGTTCATACCTTTGGAAAACCAAGAGAGATCATGTTATTTATATATATATATATATATATTTATGTATGTATGTCTGTATATATATAAATATATATATATATATATATATATATATATATATATATATATATATATATATATATATATATATATATATATATATATACATACATACATACATACATACATACATACATATACATATACATATATATATATATATATATATATATATATATATATATATATATATATATTATATATATATATCATTATTGTCATGGTGGTCATGCAAAACCCATTATACATTTAATTACCAAAAGGTCATTTTAACCGTACATACAGTGTAAAGCAGGAGTTCTCAAACTCTGTCCTGTAGATCTGGTGTACAGATTTTAGCTCCAACTTCTAAGCTTCATAAATCTGCAGGACACCGGACTTCCAGGACTGAATTTGAGCACCTCTGCTGTAAAGGGAGTAAAAAGTCAAAAAAAAAAAAAATGTTACGCCCAAAATAATCACATCTTCCAATTTAATTTATTAAAGTAGTTTCAAACCATTATAGGTGTCTTTTTTTAACACAAATGACAACATTTTGAAGAATATTGGAAGTCAAGTACCTTTCATTCAAAATTACTGGCAATTTTCCAGAAAGGGATCATGCGTGAACAGCCCCGTTTTGAAAATACAGGTAAATTTGTTCTGGCAATTTTCCAAAAAGAGAAATTGTAACATTACCAGTAGTTTGCCGGAATGCTTCTCTGTGTGAACGCGAATGCCGGAAAGAGCACGTTCACGTTTAGAATGTGCTGCTGTGTAACATCTACTCCAGCCAATCAGAACATTCAGACGCATTCACAGCCGTGAAAATAAAAGCCTTTAAATGTTTTTCCAGGCACATTTAGCTGCTAGTTGTTAGTCAGATACCGTTTATGTGTTTCTTTTAAATTCCAAAGTGTGTTCCAAAAAAATTATTGGTAAAATTTCTATGATAAACTCACAATTTGCTCACAATACTTATCCATCCACAGAATTTATAATGTTGTCAAATGTGTAACCATTTAGCTGTGGTTTACACTTCTTCATTTGGATGTCTCTAGGACAAAGCAGATGCATAAATGCTAAAGATTTAAATAAAAGTGAAACCATCAACAAAAGCCAGACCCCTTCTTTGTTTACAAATACAAGCACAGTCGTTTAGAGCTCTTTTCTAGTTAATGATGTCAGAACTTGCTATTATTTTATAATGTACGTGTGAATGGTCTTTTTCTGAAAAATTCCAGAACGTTGTTGCCTGTGTGAACAGTGCTTTATTGAATTTACCAGTAAAGTTGTTCCGTAAATTTTCTGGATATATTATGGCATCACTGTGTGAAAGGGGCTGTTGACTACCAGTTTTCAAAGGAAGGAAAGGAAATAAAAACTCAAACAGGTTTGGAACAAGCGGAGGGTTAGTAAATAAAGACAGGATTTCAGTTTGGGTGAACTACCCCTTGAAAACACTTCTTAAATCCATTCATTATTAAACAGTCTTTAAAGAAAATAAATAGCTTCTTTTTTTTTTTTTTTGCTTTGTTTTTATAGAGTTAGATCACACCAAAAGGCTTACAGGGCTCTTTCACCAAATCCCTGATGTCTCTGCTGCAGTGGCTTTGCTTGGATTGTCATAACACCATTTAAATTAATCTTGTAGGCACTTGAGTCCTGAAAGAAGAAACGGGAAATTCATTACATGGCAATAAAGCAGCAGATAGGATCTTATCTTTGCACCTAACTCTGGTTGTTACCTGTACATTATTGCTGCATGTTGACAGGAATGTGGTTCTGCTGCTGGATCCTCTGGACAACAGTAGCTGATGTGCTTTAACAGGCAGCTGAGATGAAGGTGCTTGACTGGAGCTTTCTAACTCTCTCCTCTGTGTTGCTCCATCTGATGCCAAAAGAACATCAGGGATTGAGGGAAATCAGCACTGCACTTAACCGCTGGCAAATTAGCAAGTGAATTTTATTGTATTACTCCAAAATACCACACAGCACTACAAACTGACAAAGGGTCAAATACAGTTCATTCAAGCTTTAGTTTGTGTTTTTATCTTTTATCTTTATTAGTTATGGTTGATTAGATTTGGTTGTCAGTACACCTTATTGTTCATATTCCTGTTCTGTAGACAAATACATACAGTTGAAGTCAAAATTATTAGCCCTCTAGTGATTTTATTTTTCAATTATTTCCCAAATGATGTTTAACAGGGCAAAGATTTTTTCACAGTATTTACTATATTTATTCTTCTAGAGAAAATTTATGGATTTGGATTTCTGTCTTCCAATCCGTCTCAACAAGTATCAACGTTTATCCTCTTCTGATTATGCTTTTTCTAATGGCTTCATTAATATGATTATTTGAACCAGTATTTAATCTTGAAATGATTTTGACTAATAATTAAAGTTAACACATTGCTTAATATAAGAATGCTCAATGCATATGTATCTTTGTAACTCTATTTTCAGGAGCCACCAAACCAGATCAGAGATCATGGAGACCTCGAGTGGAACTGAAGGTCTTGATGATTGAAAACAACTGTTTTCCTATTTGTATTGTTATGTGTTAATACTGTCTAAAGTGATTTTGATATTATTATTATTATTATTATGTTATTTCTATTATGTTTAAAGTGATTTTCCTTTTTATTCAAGACAGACTTTAATAAGGATAAAACCAATCATGTTAAAATACCTATGTATGACACAGTTAATGACATTATGTGAGCGTATAATTGATGCTGATTTATGATTGTAAGCAGAGCGGCCTAGGAACTCATTGCGAGTTTTGAAGCTGGCTTCTGCTGATGAAACTGCAAACTATCTTCAGTAAACTGACTCCGGCTCTTCTTCATCTGACAGACTACTCACTCTTTGGGTCTAAACTGTAAATTATCCCAACCAAGTCTTATTTGTTTTAATTTAGTGAGAATAAAAGCAGTATTTGGTTTAGATATTTGTAGTGTTTTTCAGTTTTTCAAATGAAAAAGAACAGCAATGCAAACCCCTTATCCAAGTTTTCAACAGCGGGATAGCACGCACATTAGCCTAAAATTAACAAATATACAATTGTACATGTAGGTTCAAATACAAAATCAAAGAAACAATAATAATAATAATAATAACAATAAAAACATAACACACACACACACACACACACACACACACACACACACACACATGTATATATATATATATATATATATATATATATATATATATATATATATATATATATATATATATATATATATGTGTGTGTGTTTGTGTGTGTGTTATTTTTTATTGTTATTATTATTATTATTATTATTGTTTCTTTGATTTTGTATTTGAACCTATATATATATATATATATATATATATATATATATATATATATATATATATATATATAATGTTTAAAAAAAGTCCAATCCAAACACTTAATCATACATACCATATGTACAGCAAAATCTAATTATTTTCCATATAATCCATAAAAGGTTGCCACACCTTAAAAAATTTCCCCACCTACCCTCTTAATGAAAACTAGATTTTTTCCAAATAAAGACAAGAAATAGTTTCTCTAATCCACTGCACATGAGTGGAAGGATGAGAATTCTTCCATTTTAGCAAAAAAGCCCTACGTCCCAATAAAGTCGAAAAAGCAATGATTTTACACTTTGAAGAAGTCAACTGTTTTTCCTCCGAAGTAACCCCAAACAGTGCCCCCTGTAGATCTGGCTCTAGCTTGTAAAAGCAGTTTTTAATTTTTTAAAAACATTTTAAGGTCAATATTATAGGGAAAGCAATATATATATTTTTGATTAACTTTCTGATTGGCTACAGAACAATTTACTGTTGCCTAGTAACCATAACTGGCCTAGTTAACCTATTAACCCAGTTAAACCTTAAAATATCACTTTAAGCTGAATGCTTGCACCTTAAAATATTATGTACTGTTATCATGGAAAAGATAAAATAAATCAGTTATTAGAAATGAGTTATTAAAACTATTATGTTTACAAATGTGATGAAAAAATTATCTCTCCGTTAAACAGAAATTGGGGAAAAAATAGAAAAGAATTCAAATTTAAAAGGAGGTCTAATAATTCTGACCTGAACTGTACATAATGTACACACATTTTGGGCAATTTATGGGAATAATAATAGCATTCTACAACCAAATTAACTCCTAAAAATGTATAGTGACAACAACATTTTCAAAAGTTTGATGCACATGTATGGACAATACAAAAAAATAAAAACATGCATTTATCACTAGAAAAGTGGTACAAATGGAAAAATGCTTTTACCCATTAGTGTTGCCAAATCTTGATTGAGAAAAAAATGCACAAATCCACAGTACTTAAATGCCAATAATAAAAGGTTGAAAAAGCACAAATATTCTAGCTTGGGTTAAATTATGATGGCATATTATATTTATTATATTAGATTAGATCCAGTCTCCAAACATATACTTTAAATAATTAAATGAAGGCTTTTTAGCTTTTGTAATCATTATGGCTGTGTTAATGCATTCATCAATTTTAGGAACAAAAAATACTTTTTCTTGAGCCTGCAGGACAAAACCTCATGTGTATTGAAATGAATAAAATGTCCAATAATTCATTCCAGTGCTATTTAAGCAAAATGTCAAACATTCTTATTAAAAGGCTTCCATTATACTTAAAAACTATTGTGTTGCCACATATCATCTTTGTCTGCTTTATTTGGGCCAAATAAATTAGAATTATAATTAGGTGCCTGGTATGGTATTTGAGACTTTAAAAATCAAAAATAATAAATGAAAATGTCAATAAAAAACAACAACAGTGGTATTATGCAAATTTTAATTGGTTAGACCCCTTAAAAAGTAATAAAATATATTTCTGAGTAGTTACCAAGCAGTACCGATGCCAGTAAATAAATGTATGTAAATATGTTTAATAAAACATATTTTAATGGTGTTTTACTTTAATACCAAGAGACAAACATATATATATATATATATATATATATATATATATATATATATATATATATATATATATATATATATATATATATATATACTCTAGACTTTTAAATGGAAGTATACATGTCTCGACTGAAATCCACATAGCACTTTGTGTTCTTGAATAACCTATTATCTATCAATCACACACATATACTGTCAGCTAATTGTGCTGGTCTAAATAACAGGGACACATACCGGGCAGTTGTTTTTCCCAGTACTTGTGTACGAGCTCTTCCAGCAGACCCAGCACTACCCTCCACACGTCATCAAACAGCTCGTCTGCCACTGCGTCACGAATGCAGGCATGAGGAGACACTGGAGGAACTCCACTTCTCAGGGCCACGGATGAGGACTTCCTCTGATCCCCCTCCTCTTCTTCCCTACAATCGATAGAATTACGTAAGAATTAGCACTTAGTTTTCCATTCTGATGCCATAAAACAACTGCACACTATTAACAGTTCATGGTCATATTTAATAAATTTTTTGTGTGTGCAAGTTGTCATATTTGTTTTAAATCTCATGAAGTGTTTTTAAGGATATATTTTATAATATATTGGCCAAAATTCATAGTTTGATATTTTTACATGCAATTATTTTATGTGCAATTATTTCAGACCCTCCTTAATATAAACATTATAAGATTTTAAATGTGCCATATTAGAGATCCGGTCACTTTATTAGGTACACCTCACTAGTACCAGGTTGGACCCTCTTTTGCCTCAATTCTTTATGGCATTCAACAAGGTACTGGAAATATTCCTTAGAAATTTTGGTCCATATTGACATGATAGTATCACACAGTTGCTGCAGATTTGTCGGCTGCACATCGATGATGTGTATCTTCTGTTCCACCACATCCCAAAGGTGCTCTAATAGACTGAGATCTGGTGATTGTGGAGGCCATTTGAGTACAGTGAACTCATTGTCAAGAAACCAGTCTGAGATGATTTGCGCTTTATGACAAGGTGCGTTATCCTGCTGGAAGTACCCAGAAGATGTGTACACTGTGGTCATACAGGGATGGACATAGTCAGCAACAATACTCAGGCTGTGGCAGTGACATGATGCTCAGATGGTACTAATGGGCCCAAATTGTGCCAAGAAAATATCCCCCACCATTTCACCACAACCACCACCAGCCTGAACCGTTGATACAAGTCAGGATGGGTCTATGCTTTCAAGTTGTTGACGCAAAATTCTTACCCTACCATCCCAATATCGCAGCATAAATTGAGATCTATCAGACCAGGCAACGTTTTTCCAATTTTCTATTGTCCAATTTTGGTGAGCTTGTGCGATTTGTAGCCTTAGTTTCCTGTTCTTAGCTGAAAAGAGTGGCACCTGTGTGGTCTTCTGCTGTTGTAGCCCATCAGGGATGCTCTTCTGCTAGAGCTGCACGATTCTGGCTAAAATGTGAATGACATTTTTTTTGGCTTAAAATCAAGATCACGATTTTCTCACGATTCTGTAGATGTAAAATAAAGGTTAATATTGGTAGGCTATTATTATTGTTAATCCTCAAGCATATGGTAAAATGATAATAATAATAATAATAATAATAATAGGCCTATGTGTAGGTCTACTGTTGGTTAAAATGTTAAAAGTTTTGTATAGTCATTATGGTGGACTTGAACAGACTTTCAATACATCCTGTTTGTTAATTTACAGTTAAATTATGACATCAGATTATGTCACAACTATTCAAAATTCTGATGTTGAATTATTAGATATTTGCGACATGCTTGTCATCTGTCATTGACAGCATTATTAGACTATTAGTTTTCACTAGTAAAATAAGATTTTGTGATTCCTTCTTGCATTATATTCAACATTATATAGGCTAGATTTACTGACACAGTAAACATTTATTTTCATGCACAACACTTTGTGTTAGCTATGAAAAAAAAAAACATATCAAATGCTTGTCGTAATGCATTTGTCGTAACTGCAAAATGCATTATGATCATTTAAATGATGTGCGCGCCGGTGCCTGTGGAAGCGAGTTCCAGCCAAACAGTACAGAACAGTGCCCACTAGGGTCACAGAATACGATCATCACAGAATTTTGTGTAACACCAGATTCTCTTTCACTTCCTAGTGCGGCTCATGGCTGCCGTCATTCTGAGAAAAAAAACACACATGCAAATCATTCTTTCAGCATGGCTCGCAAACGAATGCTCCGTGCAACAAACTGAATGTTATTTTCAACTTGATTACTTGTTATTCACAGCCTATACAGGTTCTGTTCACTAAAGTAGTCGTGAATGATGTGCACGCACACGTTCTCGGTAGTCAAACAGCTCACGTTCACCTCATGTGATTTCGCAGCCGCAAATGCATCATTGCATGAAGACTGAAATTACATTTGTGGGAGAAATATCCCTTATAAATACATTGTGACACTTTTAATCCCATTTGAACGTGTCTATGTTGCTGTGAAGGCTTGTGCGTCCGCCTTTACTCTTCTCTTCTGACCTTGGAAATATAACTGGCTGAATAAAAAAAAAAAACTGGAAAAATTATCTTTTTCGGATCATTCTAGAGTCGGTTGTGTGAAAAAATCCCAGTAGATCAGCAATTTCTGAAATACTCAGATCAGCTAGTCTGACACCAACAACCATGCCATGTTTAAAGTCACTTAAATCACCTTTCTTCCCAATTCTGATGCTCAGTTTGAACTGCAGCAGATCGGCTTGCATTGAGTTGATGTCATGTGATTGGCTGATAAGATATTTGCATTAACGAGCAGTTGGACAGGTGTACTTAATAAAAGTCCCAGTAAGTGTATGTTGTAAAGGTAAAGAACAAGAAATTAATTTATATTAAACTGAATAACTGTGGTAAAAGTATTTAAAAATATTATTATTTCTAGTTATAAACATTTGTCAGATACTTTTTCAGTTTAACATGTCTTCGCTAAATCGAATAAATTCTTTTAATCAAAGTAAACTTTTTAAAAGTTTTGAATGCTTCTTTGTTCTTAATTTTATTTTTAACTTTTCTTTTTTCTTTCAGCACAGTTCAAACACCTCCTAATTAAAAGAAAATCTAATAAAAAAAACCTCCATATCAATTATATTTTATAATTTTCTTGTTATTTTACTTTTTACCAAATGCAATGCTTCTAAAAGCAGGTTCCATTGTGAACTTAACACTGGACAAATTTAAACATACTTGTAACAGTGTCTAAAAAAATCTAGTATACAAGCAAACCTTTTGCATATATATAGAAAAGAGATGAAGAAAAAGGCAACAAATGATGTACATTTCTTTTCGATCATAAGCCAGAAACTCCTCAATGCTGCCCTCTGCTTCATACACCTCCTCTTCCTCAGTAAAAGAGAGTAAATGCTCAGATGGCGGAGAGCTGGAGCTCCGGACCGACGGCTCACACCAAAGGCCCAAAGCCAAACTTCGACCTGCGACATACAGCCTGCAGGCAGAAAGAAAGAGAGAAATGAGGAAGGACGCAAAGTCTTACTATGGCCAGACCAGACTGATAAATGCATCGCCTGCGGACACGTTCAGTGCAGTGTCTTCATAACATATTGCATATTTTTAATCAGGTGAGAGGCCTCATCCCTTAGGGTTGATTTTATGTGGTATATCAGATGTATAATGTATGATAGGCTTCAGTGCATACTTCAAAACAATAGATAAGTGCAGTCAAGCTAAGCCCAGAAACCAATCAATAGAGTGAACCCATTAATCAAGATAAAGAGCCCACAAACATTTTTTCGTAGTTGTTGTTAGATAAGACCGACCTTAAAAAGTTCAGTGATAAAGAAAACACTGTGATGAATTATATAAAATGCCAAACAATTATCATCAACATTGGTTTAAATTGTCCTGGCATCACTTGCTAACAAGGCTGTCAGTTTTAACTTGTTAGTGTATAAGATTATTAAAGTCGCCATGAAATTATCTTCTTATTTTTATATTTAAATAATAGTGCATGTTATAAATGATGTGTCTGTGCCGTTCATCATTTCGTACAAATTAATTTGCCCTTTTATCAAATATCATAACCTTGCCTCCTCAAAATGACTTTACCTCACTTCTGGTCACATGGAATGTCTTTAGGGTGTCAATGTGTCTCATTTTCTTCTCTGCCTTCATTCATTCATCAAAATTTCTTCCTATTTTTAAGCAATCTTTCAACAATACAATCAGTTGAAACAATCTAGCGCCATTTAACTCATTAAAGAACAAAAAATTACAGAAGCACACCAAATTGCATCAACAACATATTTTACTGTGTCACATCTGGGTTATTATAAGATAGAAGGTGAGTATCAACAAAGGTGCAAACTCATGTAGTCAACCCAGGGCTCATTAAAAGTATGTGCCTCGGCCTACGTTTTTAAGAACCTGAAATATGTTGCTGCTGCTGCCACATTTTTGAGATGACAATTCCACTAGAGGGCACTGTCTCAATTTTTGCAAACTGGAAATATGTTACTCAGGGTATGTTTTGTTGTACAGGGCTTGTCAGATGACCTAGACCAAAATGTTAGTTTCCCTAAACTCAACGAATAGTGCAAACATAAGATTAAAGTACACTGTGATCATGGTTTTGTGAGAAATGGTAAAATACAGGACTAAACTCAATTGCTCTACATCATAAGTAAAGCAATGTATAAAGTAAGATACTGAGCAAACTGACGACACCAGAAAAGTTGTCATTATTAAAGTGTTCTGTGGTCTTTGTTTGGTGTTGTGCAAAGAAATGCATGGAAATAATTATTTGTTCATTGATAATATGTCTGAGTAAATATAATTTGTTAAAAAAATGAATAAAAGTTGTAGGGCTATGCTGCCCCTTAGCATTCATTTTAACAAGAAACTGCAGTCAAATGCTGTTTAAAGTGCATTTTTGTGGTCATGATTGAATTTTCAAAAAACCTGTGTGGCTTATAACCCTAGATTGATTTTTTTTATTTTTTTTATTTAATCTCCTTAACCCTTTAACAGACATTTGTGCATTGGTAATCATCATTACAACAAAAAACAAAAACGAAACATTGTGTCAGAAACACAATTTAAGCATTTTTTCCCCATAAAGTATAAGCATAATGTTGCTTTAATGTCAGTAAACTTTGGAAAGTTTTTACATCAATAAATTTAATCCGTTTAAACAGTACGCCCAAAACAGCACTAATGTAAAGAAAACCATAAAAAAAATTAGTAACTTATAAGTAATTAAACTGCATAATACAAATTTTATTTGAGGGGCACCTATATGACGAAAATCATTTGTAAGCTGTTTGGACAGAACTGTTTGTAAGTACAATATAGTGTGCCCACTGTCATGCTGGAGTGATATAAACCCAAGTCTCTCTTTTTTTTAAATTTCCTGATGTTAAAATACAGTACGACCCAAATCCCAGTGATTTTGAGGCCCAGCGCAACGTGAAATAGGATTGTGGTTTTCCCTGCTCACCGAATTGATAGGCAGTTGCCATGAAGCAGACATGCACATGTGACTAGTGGGCGGGGAGAAGCAGCTCATTTGGATTTAGAGCCACATGCTACTAAAACACCTAAAGACAACAAAATGGGCAGATTCTGAAGAGTATGATAAATTTATATGATGGGCAGTTTGAGCTAAAACTTTAACCGACACATTTTTGGAGACAACGAAGGCTTATCTTACATCTAGTCAAAGTGGTAAAATAGGTTTAAATTATTTTCCTAACTGCTTTGTTTGTAAAGTAATTTAATTACTCAATTACTTGACTCAATACTACTTCAAACCCCTTTAAATGTCAGTTCATTGGCAATTTAAATTAAAAGTTGAATTGTTTAAATTAAAAATTAAACAGGGAAAAGTAATAAGAAAAGGTAAACTTCATATGCATCAAAACAGGAAACGTTTCAAACCAATAACAACATATTTCACGCATAGCATATATTGCCATTAAAATTTTTTATTCACTTCATTGTTTCTTGGCAGTAGCATGTTTAATTATCCTAACAAATATAATCTTCTATAGTTGAAAATCAGAAATCTTCTAAATATAAAAATACAATTACACTGCTTCTCTGAATAGTTTTATACAGAATTGTTGAATTTATTTACAGTATTTAAGGCGAGTACTTTACAAGTAACCATAACTGAATTACTTACAATGAAAAGTAATCCCTTACACTTTTCAATGTGTAAATAATTTAATTACAGTAATTAGTGTTGGGTGTAATTAGTTACTTTGTAACTAATTACATACAACATTGCTCGCAAACTGTTTTCAGTCAATTATTTATTCCAGAGAGTGTTTTACTTTAAACAACAGCTCTGCCATATTCTGTGATTATTTCTGATAAGAGTGAGCCCTCTGTATGAAATACAAACTGAACAGAACATCAGAACTTCCCAGCTCGGCATGGCCAGATGATACACAATCTACGTTACGCTTCACTGCTGGATAAAACAAACCAGCATCTTGCTAATTAAGTATTAATGGATGTGGATAGTAATCGAGGTAAAGACACTGCACGACTTCAAGAAAACTGAGATGGCAGAAAGTGCATATTGTGAGCAATATTTTGTTATTGTAGGTATACACAAATATGTAAACTATATACAGTAACAAATGATGTTTAACTCTTATTTGTATGACTAAAAGTAATGAAGGGATCGTTTTCAAAAAATCCAATCCATTTACATTTACACAGTTATTTTGAAAAACGCTTATACTGTTGATGGCACCTACTGAGTTCCACAGTACATCGATAAGTGCCAGCAACCAGCATTCTTCAAAATATCTTCTTTTGGGTTTAACAGAAGAAAGAATCTCATAAAGGTAGAAAAAGGGTTTTAAAAAACATTTATTGGGGGAACTGACTTTAAGTTGCTCAAAGAAAAAAACCTGATATCATGCCAGATTTTATACGATATATTCATGTTTTGTTGCTAACTTGTCATCCCAGCAAGCCTCACACTCCACAACTTTGTCCAAGATTTGGTCTTCTGAGACAAATTTATTAATTAAAAATTTTCAGATTATTAAAATCAGTGGTCTTGAATCATTAGTTTGAAATGTTCGCTGACAGTCAAATTAATGTCAGTTGTGATAAAAATTCCACCACGATGAAGTTTTAGAATTGTCAGAAGAGTTCAGACATTTTTCTTCAGTGTGACTGAGGCAAATGTTAAAACAAGAACCAATAGAAGCACTGAACCTGATGATGCAATCAGCGCGCCTTGAGGAAATGTAGAAACAGCTTTTTTTCTGGTTTTATGATCAAGGCTTGTTACGAGTAAAATTAACTCTGCAGATTGTTAATATTTCCTGTGAGGTATGATTTCAGAACGCTGGTTAATAAACGTGTCACAGATTGATGAATTCTGTCTACAGATGAGTACCGAGTGTATGTATTTGTGTTTTGATGCATTTTGAATGAAATTCAATCTGATATTATGACAACTGAGTTCATACAGTGTGACATGGGGATCATGTTTGCATAGTCTGAAGAGATACAATTTTATAGCATTATTAAAAACTCACATAGTCTGAGCCACATAGTCTAAGACTTTAACAATATTTATCTTATGGGGTTTTTTTTTATACAAAAAATTGTATTAGTATAAGCCCATTACTAAAAATCAATTGCAAAACAACAGTGTGAAAGATTCTCAATGTAATCTGTCAAAATGAAGGAAGGCCATCAGACTTTTCCCATCATCCATCATTAATGTCCATGTGTTTAATTTACTAAATGTATGTGACATATGGCTTAAAAAAATATGCAAGTGTTTGAAAAAATGCTGTTTGTTTCTGTTCTTACTTAACTAGTTTTACAGGGAGACAGACTAACCTCCATGACTGCTCAATGCAATGAGAGGAGACTGAAGCGGGCAGTCAGCCTTGTTAACCACCTATTAACAGTCAAGTACAACTTCAAAATAGCTGTCAAAGTATTACATGGACGCAAATATATTCTATGAGAAATCTATTCTAACTAGGGGTGTAACGATACACTCAGCTCACGATACGATGTATCACGATATTTGGAATAAAAATTTAAAATTAAACTGAAATGCATATTTTACCAAGTAATCTTTTTTTATGTATTTCTTTCATTTCAACTTGTTAAACTGAACCTTCTTTAAGAAAATAAATTAAACAGGCCTCTATCTGGAAAATAAAACAATTGAAAAACTTCTTAAAAATATTATTGAAATGAAAGAAAAAATTAAGGAATAATTTAAGTAAAGGTGCAAAAAAAATAAGCTTTCTTTTCAATTGAATTTAACAGTAAGAGCTTAAGGCTTTGCTTGGTCACTTGCGTTTTTTGTGTGTGCAAAAAAAAAACACATTTCCAGGTATTTAATTCATATTTAAATGAATTCATTTAGAGATATCTCTAATTACAATTCTGACTAGTCAAAACTCATTTAGAGATATCTGCTAATATTTTTCAATGGAAGTCAATGGAGGAATATGACTAGTCATAATATATTTGCAGATATCTCCAATCTGATTTCGTACTAGTACAATTGTAATTGCAGATATCTCTAATTGTCATTCTGACTAGTCGAATTATAATAATGACTAGTCAAAATATATTTAAAGATATCTCAAAATATATTTATGGATAGTCAGAAAAAAGGTTTAAAATCTAAAACGGCTTGCCATACGCGCGCGTCTATCAAAGTCCGCCCTCTGTAGAAACAGCTCACGGTAAGCTCACGTCGTGTGATTTTGCGGCGGGAACATTATATGAAGACAGAATGATATTTTAGGGTGAATTGTACCTTATAAATACAGTATATGACTCTTTCAACACCATTAGAAGGTATCCCTGTCGCTGTGCAAAGTATGTAAATCACTGTGAAGACTTTAAAACTCAGGATGTTTGACCCATGCGTGTCAAAAAGCGGACGAGTCTAAAGCAATGACTGTACAACCGAAATGTTGCCAGACGTCTGATTTTGATAGGATGGGCCATTCTTTATTTCAGCTCCACTCATCTTGGTTTGCTAACATTACTGCTGCTGCAATCTGAACTCACGTGCGACAGCAGGTGTAACGTAGCTCACGTGCAAACAGCTCAATAAGAGAAAACGGACGTCATATCGTAATCAAATCGTCATAATGCCACGATGCATATTGTGACATTTTTGCATCGAAATAAATCGTACAACGATAAATCGTTACACCCCTAATTCTAACTGTTTAAACCAGGGGTGTCAAACTCCTGGAGGGCCGCAACCCTGCAGTTTAGTTTACTTCCAACCCTGCTTCAACAAACTTAGGTTTAAAACAAGCTTGAAAGACTCAATTAGTTTGATCAGGTGTGTTTAATTAGGATTAAAAGTAAACTGTGCAGAGCTGTGGCCCTCCAGGAATTGAGTTTAACATCTGTGGTTTAAACCATAACAATTTCTTTGTTGACAACTCAAATCCTTAAAACCAATGCAATTCAGAAGCTAATCTGGTTAAGTCTGAGTAAACAGTAAATCTAACCTTTTGTGTTGTTTTTTGTTTGTTTTCTTTTTAAGCTTCTTTTTAAACTAGTATATTATTAAAGGGCTTACTTGCTATGGTCTTCTCTCTTGTCCAGGCAGGTGGATGTGGTAAAGGAGGAGGTTCTGGCACTGGACTCTCGTCTACAGATGTACTGAAAACCCTCTTGTTTGGGAGCCTCCAACTGATTCCCTAAAATTCTGTAGTCAATGGGGAAAAATGGGGAACATTGCAAATGTATATATTAATATTGATTACACAATATTGATGTTTTAATTTTAGAAGAGCTAAAATAAAACAGTATTTTCTGGAATTTTACCTGAATTTTATTTACAACAAATAAAATTTTTTTTTTTATTTTGACAATATTTGTGAAATAAATGTTCTAAACTAGTGTTTTTTCAACCACCTTGCTGGAGGACCACCAACAATGAATGTTTTGGATGTCTCCATTGTCTGTCACACCATTACAGGTTTGTCAGACTCTGCTTATAAGCTGATGGTCGGAATCAGGCATGTTTGGTTAAGGAGACATGAAAAAGGTTCAGAGCTGGTGGTTGTCCAGGAATTTGTTTGAGAAACACTGCTCTAACTGATAATATTTTTATCTCAAATTTAAAAGAAACATTTTCAGACCTTCTTAGAAAAACAAATATTATTTTACCCAAACCCATGGCTATACAACCCTGTACATTTGTCCATATCTGAAATGTATTTATTTTAGAATATCACCAGCATCATTCCAGAATGAATAAGTGTTTTTGACAGAATCATCTGAATAATTATTTTGTAAGACAATAAAAATAAGTCACTGTAGCCACCTTCCTAATGTAAAAACAAAACAAAAAATATATTTTTAAGAAATCATGATACTTTGTCAGGGTAATTTGCTGAATGTAACTTTTTTCTAGAAAAAAAAAAAAGCTTGGTTTAATTTAGTGATGTTTCAAATTGAAAATTTAACTAACCCTTTTTCAAAAGTTAGAGAGCAGTCAGGTTTCTCCATTCACAAACCATCCATCACTTAAAAGAGCTGTATACCTGAGATGTGGAGTGTGTCCATTCCACTCCTCACACTCCTCCTGCAGAGACTCTGAGCGGCTGCTGACTCTCCCCTCATACAGAAGCTCATCCACAGAGTTAAAGAGCTGCCGCACATGCTGTGTATTCGCCCGTTCAAACTCCTGCACACCAACCAAACCCGACACTACAGTTTAACTTTCACAGCTGGAACACAACAGTTAGACAAAGACACTGAAAACAGAACAAATGGGAGTTTTAAAAAGGAATGATAAAGAGATAAAATTTCTGTTATAGATGATGTCTCTCATGTGTTTATGTGGTGCATTATAAGTATAATACATAGCATGTTGTGTTCTACTCAGCAAATTCATTTTGCATTCTAGTTCATTTCCAAGATATTTTCAAAACTGATGGAGCAAATAGAATTTGATATTGCAATTAAAATTTAAATTTAAGTCAAATTAAAATGAAATTAACACTGTTATTTTACATTTTAATATCATTATTTGCTCCAGCCTTCAGTGTAACATGATCGTACAGTATACTGGTTTATAGTTTAAGAATCATTTATGATGATTAAAAATGTCTAAAGCAATTACAAGCATCAAATACTGTGTTCCGTTTGTTTTCAACATGTGACCTTCCATATGTGCTCCTTTGTTCTAGTTCCCGCCATTTGTTAATGTTGATTATTTTCACCTGTGTCTCAGTTTAATCATCTCCTGTGTATTTAAGTCTCTGTGTTCAGTTAGGTTCTTGTCCGGTATTCTCAGTTGTGTCTTGTCATTCTCTTGTCTCCTGTATTATCAATGTCCTTTCAAGTGAGTGTTTGGAAATAAATCTACGTGTTTTGGTAAATCCTTTTTGTCTTCCTGAGTGAGTCAAGGCGTTACATAATGCCGGACCCAAAAAACAGAATTTTTGGGAAAAAAGAACAGATTTTTATAATCTTTTTTTTTTTACCCCAAGTGTTTTCTTTTCCTTTCCCTTGCTTATCCGTGGATTCTATCTACACCCCAGAATTCCTGATCCTCATGATGAAGCAGAGGGAAAGCAGCCACTAGGACCATACAGACCAGCCCAACTACCATCTGCAGGGAGCTTGCGCCAGAGCCCACCGCAGATGGAGAGCACCCGTGGTATGTGAGCCATCGAGAGCGACAGGAACATCATTGAGGAAGAGGAGCTCAACCAATCATCTGACTAGGTGTGTGAGCCGGCAACAACGTTGAAAGTAAGAGTCCTGGTGGACATCGAGGGGTCGAGCAAGAGTCCGCCCACCAACCCACAGCAGAGGGTGAGCTGTCACTGGACCAAACCCTACTGCTCATCAACTACTGGAGAGAATTCATATCCCTTCCGCTGTTACCAGACAGCAAATGTTTGATTCTGAGTTCCAAGAAGCTGTTCCCAGACAGACTTTTAGCCAAGTTGATCACCGAAGATGATAGCTCCAGGGTCATGAGCAGCATCCCACCCTCTTCACCTCCGCTGATGTCATCACCCACAGCCATTTAGCCTACTCCAGCGCTACAACAGTCAGAAAGTCCCTCAGCTCATCCTACAGCTTCAAGCGTGGAGGTCACACCGAGGGTCTGCCTATCTACTTCGACAACCAGAGGCTGTCCCCCAACGTCATCTCCTCCTCCTCCAGGACCTCGACATTACCTTTGCCCTACGGCTCTCCTACCCCTTCTTGGGCTCCACCCCTAGCTGCAGCTTCTCCCACGGTTGGCCCGTTGGAGTCGGCAATCACTCCTCCTCCATGGCTCTAACCTCCGTTGACTCCACCCTGGACCATCCCCAGGCTGTGTCCTGGGTCCTACACCTCCTGCTACACCTCCCTTCCTGCACTCCTCCCTCATGTGACTCCTCCCTGGCCACCTTCTCTTTTCCATCCTGTGTTCCGTTTGTTTTCACGTGACCCTCCCCATGTGTGTTCTCAGTTGTGACTTGTCGTTCCTGTGTCTTCTGTATTATCGATGTCCGGTTAAGTGAGTGTTTGTAAATAAATCTACGTGTTTTGATAAATCCTGCGAACTATTTTGCCTTCCCGAGTGAGTCCAGGCTTTAAAACAAGTTTAATTGAACCAAATCTTTTTTTTTCTTTTCAGATTTTTCTGATAAACAAAGAACTGCATTTATCTTTTGTAAGATTACACATCTTTACTGTCATCCTTACTGTTTTGATCAATTTTATTAATCCTTGTTTGGTAAAAGTAATACGTTCTGAAAGTTTTTTTTAAAAGTTAACACATATTGAACAAACCTTTAATTATAAATGCTTAACACATTGTTTATCTTTACAACATTCTAATTATCAAATAAAAAATATGAATTAATAATTATAATATGATTAAATTTATATACAGTTGAAATCCGAAATTAATAAACCCCCTTTGAATTTTTTTCTGTTTTAAATATTTCCCAAATCATGTTTAACAGAGCAAGGAAATTTACACAGTATGTCTGATAATATCTTTTCTTCTGGAGAAAGTTTTTTTTTTTACTGGAATAAAAGCAGTTTTTAATTTTTTAAACACCATAAAGTCAAAATTATTAGTCCCTTTAAGCAATATTTTTTTCGATAGTCTACATAAAAAAAAAACATTGTTATATAATAACTTGCCTAATTGCCCTATCCTGCCTAGTTAACCTAATTAACCTAGTCTCATCTAGTTAAGCCTTTAAATTTGACTTTAAGCTGTATAGAAGTGTCTTAAAAATATCTAGTAAAATATTATTTACTGTTATCATGGCAAAGATAAAATAAATCAGTTATTAGAAATGAGTCAATAAAACTATTATGTTTAGAAATGTGTTGAAAAAATCTTTACTCTGTTAAACCGAAATTGGGGAAAAAAATAAAAGGGGGTTAATAACTCTGACTTCAACTTTAATATAGAATCATTGTTATAAAATATTATTCCAAAATATTTAAAGTGTATCAGATAATTGAAATTTAATACACTCATAACTCCAATTCATATTTCAGTATTTTCAATTCAGTTAAAACCCTGTCATTCTAATTCAAATTCATGAACTAAACAGGAGCTGAACTTTGCTGAACTACAAAGCATCTGGAATCAGCAGAAAAGCATTACATCATATCTCCATGAGCAGATGGAGCTGTGCTCTGTGGAGAGCCCAGGACCAGTGCCTGGACTTCCTGAGCGGGACGGGAGGTGACTCACAGGAGTAGATGACTGACCACATGATGAGACACTAAAGAAATTAAGCAAAAATATTACTACTTTCAGAGGTCAATAATGCTTGAGTACATTACAGACCTAAAACCTCACAATAAGGTGTGAATATTCTGAAACAAATATAATAGTCACATTACCTGAGGCCACTTTTTAGTACCCTGCTGACACTCCTGGTGAACGGGGCAGGCACTGAATTGATGCTTTTGTCGGGTTCATTGAGCAGCTTTTTCCTAATGCATGATAAGGGAATAAGAATGAAAATCGATCATCCAGTTAATGAAAAGCTCCATTTATGCTGCAGTGATGCCTTCAGAGACCCTGCTGAATTAAAGACACAATAAACAGCATTCTATGTGTGGCCAGAATTCTATTTAAACCTATTTAAAATGCATTCTGCCATTTCATTTTATTTACAATTATTAACACTTAAAAATGCTTAAAAAAGAGAGTAAACCTGTGGTAACTTGGTTGAGTTGACTTAATTTTTATAATTATGCACATAGTTTATTTAATTAAAATTGCCGGGTTCCATGCAATTTCTTCATGTTGTCTCAACACAAATTGATTAAGTAAACTTAATTGTTTTTACAAATTTAATTGGGTGGAACACAAAACAATTAAGTTGTCCCCAAAAACAGCCCTAAGAATTGTTTTGTTTTAACTTATTTTAAATAAGTAGTTTAAACCAGTGTTGTTGAGTGTTTAAGACAATGGTTTCACTATTTTTAAGTAAAGTCAACTAATCAAAAGCATTAGGTTTACTCACTTTTCAAAATAGATAAGTCAACTAATTGCTTTTTACAGTGTATGCATAGCTTTTATAACCTTATAATATTTGTGCATGGTAAGACCATTGAGACCGAAACTAATCAAGGTCGAAGAGTGAAAAGGGCTTTTGTTATGAAAAGCGTATCCACCATCAGGTACTGTGCAAGGTCACATGATGCTGTCGCCTCCAAGCTTTCACTCTGTCTCAAACTGCTGCTAATCTATCTGACAATTATGTCATGAATATTTTAAACAGTACAACATCAAAGAACAATACATGAAATCATTTGGGAGTGTTACATTTATCACTATGACAACAAGAAACGTTATGGGTAAAGGGTATAGAGAAACGAAACATTGGTAAAAGTTCGAGTTCATTTTGGTAAAAGTAATACATTGTTTTGTGTAATTGAAAGATTTTATTGTGTGTCTTAGAATTCACTAGCTTTAGTTTCATAATATATGAAGACCTTTGAGAATTAAATTGTTGTTAGTAATAATTGTAACCCACAAAAATAAAGTTTTACTAAATATTTAAAAAAATTTAAAAATATTAATGATGATTGCTATGGAATTACTGAATTTCTAACATGCATACATTATACAAACATTACTAAGTTTAAAAAGACATTTAAAATTTACATAAGAATACATAATGTTTATTTGATTCATTCTTCAAAACTTGTCAGTGCATATTTTACACTGTTCAATACAACATAAAGACTTGAGTGTGTTTAAATCCATTATTATAGTTTCATAATTCATCCAGACCTCTGAGAATAAAATAGGTTATGATCATAACCATAACCCCTCCACCCACAAAAAAGTTGCTTTACTGGATATTTCAACATTTAAATTCAAATGACAGTAACCTGTGAGGCTTTTTACAGAATCATTGAAGCTCTAGCAAGCATACGAGTAACATTGCTGATGTAACAAAGACTTTTTCAAACTTCCAATCAAGCATAATGTTAACACTTCCCGTTATTTTTCCTTCAAAAAACCCTGCAAAAATAACTTACCCAACTACAACGAGTTCAGCATATCTGCCAAGACACGCTGCCCCGTAGCTGTTAGTGTAGTTAGTGAATACAGAAGGTAATGTAGCCAAAGATGAGGGCCAACCAAACCCTAGTGCACCTTGCATGTGTAAATTGTTCCTATCAGTGGTGGTTATCAAGCCAATTAGCAACATGTGGTCTTTGTTGTCCTCTGCAGGTCAGCATGTCCTTGTCTTCCTCCTGGATCTGTTCCTTCAGCTCCATCAAGAGAGTGTTTGGACACACTACAGTAGCACAGTACAGGTGCCCCCACCCTCCCCTGGATGATTCACAGGTGCAAAAACCTTATCATCCATCCGCATCTGAACTTTGTGAATATTAAACGATAATAAAAATTCAGAATAAGCTCCTCCCAGGAAAGGAAGACTCTCTTGGTCTGCAGCTTATTTAAAGTTTAAACAAGCCAAAATAGGTTTACTCAGACTGTAAAAAATGCTGTGTTCCACACTATTCAAGTGGATTGAACATAAAACAATTAAGTTGTCCTGAAAAACTAAAGAATTGTGTTTATTCAGCTCATTTTAAATACGTAGTTTAAACAAGCAGCATTTTTGAGTGTGAGCTACAGCTTATATTACATTAGCACTGTCGCCTCACAACAAGAAGGTAGCTTGTTCGAGCCCTAGCTGGGTCAGTTGGCATTTCTGTGCAGAGTTTTCCACCGTGTGCTCTTGTTTCCCCCCACAGTCCAAAGACATTGCAGCTGGAAGGGCATCCGCTGTAAACATATGCTGGCAGTTCATTCCGCTGTGGCAACCCCTGATGAATAAAGGGACTAAGCTGAAGGAAAATGAATGAATGAACATTTCCAAGATTGTGAAATGCAATTAATTTTCATGTGAAAGCATCTCCCTACTTTAGTGCTCACAGATGGGACATTTACTCACGGCGACGGGGAGTCATGTTTCAGCGCATGGACATGCATTTTAACTTGCACAGAGCCAGTTCAGAGAGAAATTAAGGGAACAGGGAAATGCAAATACATATATTTTTAATTTTAAATGCAAAACCAAAAAAAGCAATATCTATACGTGTATTAAACCATGGAGGTCATATCAAATGGTTCAATATTATATTGAGTATTGGGGCAATCCTATAACCTACATCCATGTTTTTATTGATCTCGAACCACTTGTTTGGTTCACACCAAGGATTAGCGGTGATCACATTTATTCAAAAAACTATTCAAATCAAACCAAACATGATGCCATGAGTGAACACACCATTAGATTGTGCACAGTGTCATCACAGGACATGACCGCTTTAAAAAAAGTATTTTATGTCAAGTCAACAAGAAAACAAAGCCTCTCCATGTGCACGGGACCACAAACTGACACCACGGCTACAGAAGAAGTAGCACAGAGAAAGGAGAAAACTAATTAGCAGCGGGTGAGGGCTTTCACGGCTGCCAGGGGTCACTGAGGAAGCCCAGCATCAGTAGGAGCTCAGGTTTCTCTCACAGAGCAAGCAGCAAATAATTTCAGCAGGTCGTCCGCCAGAGCCCAATGAAACATGTATGACCAGCATGGCAGCAGAAAGCCTCGGCTGACTGACATGGATTCTTTCTCTTGTCTGCCTTTTAGCACCAAGCACGACCAGACAGTGATTTCATTCAGGACAACCATGTCAAGTTTTACACCATTCCAGGACTTGAATAACATTCAACATCCCTTGTCATTTTTGCATAGGACAATAAAAATAAGTGCTGCATATTAATTAACAGTTGCTCATAATTTACTTGGCATGAAATAATCCTTCATTAATTTTCATTCAGCTTAGTTCTTTTATTCATCAGGGGTCGCCACGGTGGAATGAACTGCCAACTTAACTAGCATATGTTTTACACAGCGGAAGCCCTTCCAGCTGCAACTCAGTCCTGGGAAACACCCATACACACATACGCTATGGTGATTTTGGTTTATTAAGTTCAAGTATACCACATGTCTTTGGACTGTGGGTAAAATCAGAGCACGCAGAGGAAACCCACAGAAACATGGGGAGAACATGCAAACTCCACACAGAAATGCCAACTGACCCAACTGGACCTCGAACCAGTGACCTTCTTGCTGTGAGGAGCCACTGTGCCACCTTCTGAGTATATTCATTATGATATGATTATTTAGAAACTATTTTAAAAATAAATGAATTAGAAAGGCGATGCGGTGGCGCAATGGGTAGCACATTCCCCTAAAAGCAAGAAGGTCGCGGGTTCAAGCCTTGGCTGGGTCAGTTGCCATTTCTATGTGGAGTCCTCCGGGTGCATGTGGTACAGGTGAATTGTTTATGCTAAAATTGACCAAAGTGTATGAGTGTGTGTGAGTGTGTGTGGATGTTTCCCACTGATGGGTTACGGCTGGAAGAGCATCTGCTGCGTAAAAACATAGGTGGATAAGTTGGCGGTTCAGTTCGATGTGGCGACCCCAGATTATTAAAAAGACTAAGCCGAAAAGAAAATGAATGAATGAATATATTAGAAAAATGTGCTTCTTCGTTATTTATATACAAAATGTAGGCTTATAACCACTGACCCACTGAGCCACCGGGCCGCCAGAAAAAATATTGTTTTAATCTATAAAATGTCAACAAAAGTCACTTTTATTTAAACTCTTCAACATCAAAAGTTGCCTAAGCTGAGACCAAGGTCCCATAATTTAATTTAAAAATGTCAATAAATAAATCACACAAATGAACATTTACAAACACTTCGGCCAATTTAGTTTATTCAATTCACCCATAACGCATGTCTTTAGACTGTGGTGGAAACCGGAGCATGTGGAGGAAACCCACACAAACATGGGGAGAACATGCAAAATCCACACAGAAATACCAACTGGCCCCGCCGGGACTCGAACCAGTGACCTTCTTGTTGCAAGGAGCCACTGTGCCACCCCCTGAGTATATTCATTATGACATAACACTTTAGAAATTATTTAAAAATATAAATGTATTAGAAAAAATGCTTCTTTGTTATTTATATACAAAATGTAGGTTAACAGTAATTTCATATTTTTAATGGTATCCGTTTGTGTGGACTTGCAGCAGTCACTTGTTGCATATTTGTTGCATAATTTGTACTCAAAATGTTTGTAAATAAAAATAATAATAATATATTGTATATATCAGTCAGTTATTAAAATGTGGAATGAGGAAATCTATACGGTTAGTGCGGAACAATATTACTCATTATTTAATTGTATAAGTGCTATTTATTCATAACAAACTCACCTTAAGCCCAATAATGCTCAGCAAAGAAACAATCTCCAAGGCCTTACATTTTAATTTCATTTTTTTTTTTTTGAGTAAATGAGAAGTGTTTGAAATGGCACTTATTTTCAATAAGATATAGTCTAGAGTAAAACAAAATCTACACCTCCGTATTTTTTCAAAGATCAGCTCTAGTGAGAGACTTCAGTCGCAACTAAATGCTGGTGTAGATTGAGCAATTAGATCTGCTCGTGCCAGAGGAAAGACTACACCCTGATTCCCTGACATTAGTCTTGTATTAATTAGTTATCAAGTAGTGAGCACAATTCAATTAAATATTAAAGGTCTTGCCATGAAAGAGCACAGTTTTTGACTATTGCTTCATTTTAACATCACAACAATAGGCCTATGTTGTCTTCTGTTGTCAAGTGTATGAAACAGACAAAACTTTTTTTTTTCTTAAACAGGCCGAAAACACAAAGACTCAACAGGTCAATGCTCTAAAACGACAATTGATGTTAGACATGAAGGCGAAAGACAAACCGCTTACTTTAAACTGTCATCCCTCCTCTCTCGAACCGGACTCATGCTGTCCTGAGCTGCTCTTGTCTTCTTCCATTGAAGTATTCGCTCCGAGTCAAGCCGAGACTTCTCGAACTCTAAACCACAACGAAAACTTCGGTCCGGAAAAGCGTGCAGATAGTTCGGGCCGGTAGAGCCGCCGCTCGGCTCGATGCGCTCGACGGTCACCTGCATTAATAAACGTGACCGACAGCCTGACCGCGCTGACAACGAGAGCCGCACTAGACGGACAAAGCAGGTAACGAGCTGTCACTCACCAAACGGAACTCCGTCACTGTCTTCAATTAGCATACCTTACCGGGCACTACCACAGTGAAAAATGCCCAATTGTCATAAGTTTGCACCGCTCAACGGTAGTCTAACAATTGATGAAGACAGCTCTCAAAATAATATGATGTAGCTATGCAGCGAATTGCAAAGCAATAATTACTTAATAATTAAATTGATTGTCCAATGAAAAGGTACAGTAAGGGATCAGTTCATTTTGCCACTTTATTTACAAGTAAACAACTTAAGTTATAATGTGCATGCTGTAAATTTATATAACAGTCCTGTAGATTTAGGATATACTGTAATTCAGATAAGCAGTTAGATTATACGATTGCACATGATTCAGAAACAATGAGTTATGTGAGAAATTAGTTCATGACAATATATTACATGAATACAGAGAAGCAGAATATTTTTGTTGATCTTTTAGTTTGCACATTCCTAATTTGTAACATATTATATTAACTAACCAACTAACCATTACATATGTCACTAATGGTTTGTTGCTAATGTGCTATATTACTCATCATCCTAAATATAATATAAAAGCCTGCTGATCCAAAAAACATTTTGACGAACAGCAAATGTTAGACCACATCATTGCAATTTACACAATGGACACTAGATGGAGCAATAGAACAACAAATAATAACAATCAAACGCTCATATTTGCTCTCACCACTACAAGTAGCCTATTATGACGTTTGTTTTAAAATTTACATTTTCCCATATTTTCATATACTGATTGTGTTATACATTTAGTCAAATCTGGCCCAAAGGTTTTTTAGATTCTTTTATTTGCGACAACACACATTTTGTTGACCAAATTCTTCTCAGTAGTCAAACAATAATCGCTTGGTAATTAATCTCAGATCTCTTTACCTGCTTGCAAAGTTTTTTTTTTAAATAATATATGTGGTTACATAGTTTAGGATCAGTTTTGGCTTCTTCAAAGAAAAAAAAAATATTTTTATCTAGTAAAGTTGTTGAAGTCTCAATCAAAATCATAATTAATATCCAATAAATAACAAACTAGCTAAATTTAATAAAACTTTTACCCCTAAATGCTTATTTTGTACTTAATATGATGAATCACTAAATCATTTATTTTGGGAGTGCAGCCTGCTCTAAAGTTTTTTTTGGGGGGGGGTTGACTTTTCCAATTTTATTAAAGAATTCTTATTTACAAACTTTTTTATAGCCCCCCCCCAAAAAAAATGTATTCTTTTGGCTACTCACTGAATGTGGATGATACTCATTGTAAATTATTAATGTATCGCTTTTTTTTTTTTTTTTTTTGGCTAAATTTATATTACACCATATATGTATATTTTCAAAAAAACACTCTTACTTTTTATTTTCAGAAAGGATTTATATGTGAACTCTTTAAAAGACTCTAAAAATTATATTGCATGTAAAACTCTTTCTTGGTCTAAATCCTTTAAACTAGTTTGATTTGCTGAAATTTTATTTCTGTAACCCTTTGTGTGGTTTATTCATAAACTAATTTCGAGAGGATCACGTGCTTATAATCAACACGGCTGGCTCCTTGTTAGCTCCGTAATCAGCCCTATTAGATGATTACGGAAGCATTATAAATAACCTGAGTTTTCCACTTCAGTTATCTTCGTCTTGAAGCTCGCTTCCCGCTACAAAACGCTCCAGCATCGCACCATTTAACCTATCGATACGGAAGAACACACAACAACAACAACAACAACAACAACAACAACAACAACAACAACAACTCCAGCCAGAGCTCCACTCTCCCTGAGAATTCAGCCGCAGCCTCGCCAAAATCGAGCCTGAATTCCCGCAAAAACGCCGGTGCTGCCCACCAGCTCTTCCATCTCCACTTCAGACTGCCTCACGCAAACGCAGTCCACAACTCCACGTAAACTACTGCGGTCAAGCCAGCCGCGGTTCGGAAAAACACAGTCAAGCCAGCCGCGCTTTATATTTCGGTGCGCGCGTATTATTATCATTACGGTAATGCCAGCAGCCACACAGAGAGCGCTCCACAGAGCACCCATTTCCCCCAGAACAGAGAGATAACAACGAAATATAAGTTTATCCCCCTTTCCTCCCACGTATGCTTTATTAAACAATTTATTAGCTTTTTTTGACTGTTGTTATTTTAAGAAATTGGTTTCTGGGCTTACCTTTAATTTCCTCAAGTTTATCTTTTTGCTTCAAATGATTTTATAGCAGATCAAACGGACAGAATAAATATAAGATTTCTAAATACACAGAATGCGTTTCTACTTCTCCTAGCCAACTACAGTACATTGCTAATAAGGTTAAATGCAATTTTATACAACGTGGCTAACCTCAGAAAGTGAAAACAATCATAAAGTAGTCCAACAAAACATTATTTGAATTACAAATTTATGTTTATTTCATTTAAACAGGATTTAAAAGGTTATGCTTCTTTCAGTATATGGGATATGGGGCATTATTACACTTTAGATGACTGTAAAGACCTTATTATTTGTTATAAGTAGAATAGAACAACAATAAGATCTGATGCAGGAAGTCAAATACTAAGCATACATCATATGAAGCCTGTTTTACAGCAGCATTTTGGAGAAATGTACCATTAACACACTTTAAAGTGCTATAAAGAAATAAGTAGAAAAAAAACAAAGTTTGGTTCTGATACAGGATGTACATGAATACCTCATGTAAAAGACCTCATTTAGGTGAGCAGAAGAAAACAATGGACAGGACATCCAATATTATATGCATACCTCATAATAACTTACTGCAGCATTTTGGAGAAATGTGCTATTATTGAGCTATAAAGTCTTTAGAGTGCTATAAATACATTGTTTGACATAAGTTAAATAAAAGACTGATCTGGTTTGATTCTGGATGTCCCATGCTATATGCATATATACTACATCTGAATACTTTTTACTTCTTCTTCTTACCTACTATTTGGAAAAAAATTGCTCATTTAAAATATGTAGAAAAAAACAATAGTCAGGTCTGATACAGGACATCACATTCTAAACTTCAAATAAAGACTTGTTACTGCAGTGTTTTGGAGAAATTGGGTATTAACATTACTCAGTGTTATAAAGACCCAATTTCCAATAAGTAGACAAAAACAATGATCAGTTCCTGTACAGAACATCCCATGCTATATGTGTACTTCATATGAAATCTTTTTACTGCACTGTTTTGGAGAAACGGGCTAATAACCTAATAAAAAGTGCTATAAAGACTACATTTCAAATAAGTAGGAAAAAAACAATGGTCAGTTCTTATACAGGACATACCATACTATATATGTACTACACAAGAAAACTTTTAACTACAGTGTTTTGGAGGAACAGGGTATTAACATATTTTAAAGTGCTATAAAAAACCCAATTCAAATAAGTAGAAAAAAACAATGGTCAGTTCTTATACAGGACATCCCATACTATATGTATACTTCACATTAAATCTTCTTACTGCACTGTTTTAGAGAAATTGTATATTAATATGATTTAAAGTGTTATAAGGACCTTATTTCTAATAAGTAGAAAAATAACAATGGTCAGTTCTTATACAGCACATCCCATACTATGTGTGAACTTCACATGAAACCTTATTACTGCAGTGTTTTGGAGAAATTGTATATTATTATATTTCAAAGTGTTATAAAGACCCCAATTTAAATAAGTAGAAAAAACAATGGTCAGTTCTTATACAGGACATCCCATACTATATATGTACTTCACATGAAACCTTTTTACTGCAGCATTTTAAAGAGACAGGGTATTAACATAATATAAAATACTATAAAGACCGCATTTTAAATAAGTAGAAAAAAACAATGGTCAGTTCTTACACAGGACATCCCATACTATATATGTACTTCACATGAAACCTTTTTACTGCAGCATTTTAAAGAGATGGGGTATTACCATTATATAAAATACTATAAAGACCGCAATTTAAATAAGTAGAAAAAAACAATGGTCAGTTCTTACACAGGACATCCCATACTATGTGTGAACTTCACATGAAACCTTATTACTGCAGTGTTTTGGAGAAATTGTATATTATTATATTTCAAAGTGTTATAAAGACCCCAATTTAAATAAGTAGAAAAAAACAATGGTCAGTTCTTATACAGGACATCCCATACTATATATGTACTTTACATGAAAGCTTTTTACTGCAGCATTTTAAAGAGACAGGGTATTAACATAATATAAAATAATATAAAGACCGCATTTTAAATAAGTAGAAAAAAACAATGGTCAGTTCTTACACAGGACATCCCATACTATATATGTACTTCACATGAAACCTTTTTACTGCAGCATTTTAAAGAGATGGGGTATTAACTTAATATAAAATACTATAAAGACCGCAATTTAAATAAGTAGAAAAAAACAATGGTCAGTTCTTACACAGGACATCCCATACTATGTGTAGACTTCACATGAAACCTTATTACTGCAGTGTTTTGAAGAAATTGTATAATATTATATTTCAAAGTGTTATAAAGACCCCCTTTTAAATAAGTAGAAAAAAATAATGGTCAGTTCTTATACAGGACATCCCATACTATGTGTGAACTTCACATGAAACCTATTTACTGCAGCATTTTAGAGAAATGGGGTATTAACATAAAATAAAGTGCTATAAAGACCCCATTTCAAATAAGTAGAAAAAAACAATGATCAGTTCTTATACAAGACATCCCATACTATATATGTACTTCACATGAAACCTTTTTACTGCAGCATTTTAAAGAGACGGGGTATTAACATAATATAAAATACTATAAAGACCGCATTTTAAATAAGTAGAAAAAAACAATGGTCAGTTCTTACACAGGACATCCCATAATATGTGTGGACTTCACATGAAACCTTATTACTGCAGTGTTTTGAAGAAATTGAATAATATTATATTTCAAAGTGTTATAAAGACCCCAATTTAAATAAGTAGAAAAAAACAATGGTCAGTTATTATACACGACATCCCATACTATATCTGTACTTCACATAAAACCTATTTACTGCAGCATTTTAGAGAAATGGGGTATTAACATAATATAAAGTGCTATAAAGACCCCATTTCAAATAAGTATAAAAAAACAATGGTCAGTTTTTGTACAAGACATTCCATATTATGTGTGTACATTACATGAAACATTCTTACTGCACTGTTTTGGAGAAATGAGGTATTAACATAACATAAAGTTGTATAAAAACCCCATTTCAAATAAGTAGAAAAAAACAATGGTCAGATCTTATACAGGACATCCCATACTATATATGTACTTCACATGAAACCTTTTTACTGCAGCATTTTAAAGAAACAGGATATTAACATAATATAAAGTACTATAAAGACCGCATTTTAAATAAGAAGGAAAAAAAACAATTGTCAGTTGTTATACAGGACATCCCATACTATATGTGTACTTCACATGAAAACTTCTTACTGCAGCATTTTGGAGAAGAGGGGTATTAACATCATAATATAAAGTGATATAAAAACCCCATTTCAAATAAGTAGAAAAAACAATTGTCAGTTTTTATACAGGACATCCTATACTATATGTGTACTTCACATGAAACCTTTTTACTGCAGCATTTTGGAGAAACAGGGTATTACATAGAAAAAGTACTATAAATACCCCCTTTCAAATAAGTAGAAAAAAACAATGGTCAGATCTTATACAGGACATCCTAATTTATGTGTGTACTTCACATAAAAGCTTTTTACTGCAGCATTTTAAAGAAACGGGGTATTAACATAATATAAAGTACTATAAAGAGTTTATTTTAAATAAGTAGAAAAAAACAATGGTCAGTTCTTATACAGGACATTTCATACTATATGTGCACTTCACATGAAACATTTTTACTGCAGCGTTTTTGGGAAACAGGGTATTAACATATGATAAAGTGCTATAAAGAGCCCATTTCCAATAAGTAGAAAAAAACAATGGTCAGTTCTTACATAGGACATCCCATACTATGTACTTGACATAAACCTTTCTTACTGCACTGTTTTGGAAAAATGGGGTATTAACATAATATAAAGTACTATAAAGACCCCATTTCCAATAAGTAGAAAGAAACAATTGTCAGTTCTTATTCAGGACATCCCATAATTTTTGTGTACTTCACATAAAAACTTTTTACTGCAGTGTTTTGGAGAATTGAGGTAATAACCTAATATAAAGTGCTATAAAGACCGCATTTCAAAAAAGTAGAAAAAAACAATAGTCAGTTCTTATACAGGACATACCATACTATATGTGTACTTCACATGAAACCTTTTTACTGCAGCGTTTTGGAGAAAGGGGGTATTAACATAATATAAAGTGCTATAAAGACCCCATTTCAAATACGTAGAAAAAGACAATGGTCAGTTCTTATACAGGACATCCCATACTATATCTGTACTTCACATAAAACCTATTTACTGCAGCGTTTTGGAGAAAGAGGGTATTAACATAATATAAAGTGCTATAAAGACGGCATTTCAAATAAGTAGAAAAAAACAATGGTCAGTTCTTATACAGGACATACCATACTATATGTGTACTTCACATGAAACCTTTTTACTGCAGTATTTTGGAGAAAGGGGGTATTAACATGATATAAAGTGCTTTAAAGACCCCATTTCAAATAAGTAGAAAAAGACAATGGTCAGTTCTTATACATGACATACCATACTATATCTGTACTTCACATGAAACCTATTTACTGCAGCGTTTTGGAGAAAGGGGGTATTAACATAATATAAAGTGCTATATAGACCGCATTTCAAATAAGTAGAAAAAAACAATGGTCAGTTCTTATACAGAACATACCATACTATATGTGTACTTCACATGAAACCTTTTTACTGCAGCATTTTGGAGAAAGGGGGTATTAACATAATATTAAGTGCTTTAAAGACCCCATTTCAAATAAGTAGAAAAAGACAATGGTCAGTTCTTATACATGACATACCATACTATATATGTACTTCACATGAAACCTTTTTACTGCAGCATTTTGGAGAAACTGGGTATTAACATAATATTAAGTGCTATAAAGACCCCATTTCTAATAAGAAGAAAAAAACAATAGTCAGTTCTTATACAGGACATCCCATGCTATATATGTACTTCACATGAAACCTTTTTACTGCAACATTTTAAAGAGACAGGGTATTAACATAATATAAAATACTATAAAGACCGCATTTTAAATAAGTAGAAAAATAACAATGGTCAGTTCTTATACAGCACATCCCATACTATGTGTGAACTTCACATGAAACCTTATTACTGCAGTGTTTTGGAGAAATTGTTTATTTTTATATTTTAAAGTGTTATAAAGACCCCAATTTAAATAAGTAGTAAAAAAACAATGGTCAGTTCTTATACAGGACATCCCATACTATATCTGTACTTCACATGAAACTTATTTACTGCAGCATTTTGGAGAAATGGGGTATTGACATAATATAAAGTGCTATAAAGACCCCATTTCAAATAAGTAGAAAAAACAATGGTCAGTTCTTGTACAGGACATCCCATACTATATATGTACTTCACATGAAACCTTTTTACTGCAGCATTTTAAAGAGACGGGGTATTAACATAAAATAAAATACTATAAAGACCGCATTTTAAATAAGTAGAAAAAAACAATGGTCAGTTCTTACACAGGTCATCCCATACTATGTGTGGACTTCACATGAAACCTTATTACTGCAGTGTTTTGGAGAAATTGTATAATATTATATTTCAAAGTGTTATTAAGACCCCAATTTAAATAAGTAGAAAAAAACAATGGTCAGTTAATATACACGACATCCCATACTATGTCTGTACTTCACATGAAACCTATTTACAGCAGCATTTTAGAGAAATGGGGTATTAACATAATATAAAGTGCTATAAAGACCCCATTTCAAATAAGTAGAAAAAAACAATGGTTAGTTTTTGTACAAGACATTCCATATTTTGTGTGTACATCACATGAAACATTCTTACTGCACTGTTTTGGATAAATGAGGTATTAACATAACATAAAGTTGTATAAAAAACCCATTTCAAATAAGTAGAAAAAAACAATGGTCAGATCTTATACAGGACATGCTAATCTATGTGTGTACTTCACATGAAATCTTTTTGCTGCAGCATTTTAAAGAAACGGGATATTAACATAATATAAAGTACTATAAAGACCGCATTTTAAATAAGAAGGAAAAAACATTTGTCAGTTGTTATACAGGACATCCCATACTATATGTGTACCTCACATGAAAACTTCTTACTGCACTGTTTTGGAGAAGCGGGTTATTAACATCATAATATAAAGTGATATAAAAACCCAATTTCAAATAAGTAGAAAAAACAATTGTCAGTTGTTAAACAGGACATCCCATACTATATGTGTACTTCACATGAAACCTTTTTACTGCAGCATTTTGGAGAAACAGGGTATTACATAGAAAAAGTACTAAAAATACCCCCTTTCAAATAAGTAGAAAAAAATAATGGTCAGATCTTATACAGGACATCCTAATCTATGTGTGTATTTCACATAAAAGCTTTTTACTGCAGCATTTTAAAGAAACGGGGCATTAACATAATATAAAGTACTATAAAGAGTTTATTTTAAATAAGTAGAAAAAAACAATGGTCAGTTCTTATACAGGACATTTCATACTATATGTGCATTTCACATGAAACATTTTTACTGCAGCGTTTTTGGGAAACAGGGTATTAACATATGATAAAGTGCTATAAAGAGCCCATTTCCAATAAGTAGAAAAAAACAATGGTCAGTTCTTACATAGGACATCCCAAACTATGTACTTGACATGAAACTTTCTTACTGCACTGTTTTGGAGAAATGGGGTATTAACATAATATAAAGTACTATACAGACCCCATTTCCAATAAGTAGAAAGAAACAATGGTCAGTTATTATTTAGGACATCCCATACTTTTTGTGTACTTCACATAAAAACTTTTTACTGCAGTGTTTTGGAGAATTGGGGTAATAACCTAATATAAAATGCTATAAAGACCGCATTTCAAAAAAGTAGAAAAAAAAAACAATAGTCAGTTCTTATACAGGACATACCATACTATGTGTACTTCACATGAAACCTTTTTACTGCAGCATTTTGGAGAAGGGGGGTATTAACATAATATAAAGTGCTATAAAGACCCCATTTCAAATAAGTAGAAAAAGACAATGGTCAGTTCTTATACATGACATCGCATACTACATATGTACTTCACATGAAACCTTTTTACTGCAGCATTTTGAAGAAACGGGGTATTAAGCTAATATCAAGTGCTATAAAGACCCCGTTTCAAATAAGTAGAAAAAAACAATGGTCAGTTCTTAAACAGGACATCCCATACTATATGTGCACTTCACATGAAACCTTTTTACTGCAGCGTTTTGGAGAAACAGGGTAATAACATATTGTAAAGTGCTATAAAGAGTCCAATTCTAATAAGTAGAAAAAAACAATGGTCAGTTCTCATACAGGACATCCCATACTTTATGTGCTCTTCACATGAAACCTTTTTACTGCAGCATTTTAAAGAAACTGGGTATTAATATATTTTATAGTGCTATAAAGAGCCCATTTCCAATAAGTAGAAAAAAACAATGGTCAGTTCTTAAACAGGACATCCCATACTATATGTGCACTTCACATGAAACATTTTTACTGCAGCGTTTTGGAGAAATGGGGTATTAACATAATATAAAGTGTTATAAAGATCCCATTTCAAATAAGTAGAAAAATACAATGGTCAGTTCTTATACAGGACATCCCATACTATATGTGTACTTCACATGAAACCTTTTTACTGCAGCATTTTGGAGAAACGGGGTATTTACTGAAAAAAGTACTATAAAGACCCCTTTCAAATAAGTAGAAAAAAACAATGGTCAGATCTTATACAGGACATTCTAATCTATGTGTGTACTTCACATAAAAGCTTTTTACTGCAGCATTTTAAAGAAACGAGGTATTAACATAATATAAAGAACTATAAAGACTTTATTTTAAATAAGTAGAAAAAAAAACAATGGTCAGGTCTTATACAGGACATTTCATACTATATGTGTACTTCACATTAAACCTTCTTACTGCACTGTTTTGGAGAAATTGTATATAAATATGATTTAAAGTGTTATAAGGACCCTATTTCTGATAAGTAGAAAAAAACAATGGTCAGTTCTTATATAGGACATCCCATACTCTATGTGAACTTCACATGAAACCTTTTTACTGCAGCAATTTAAAGAAACTGGCTATTAACATAATATAAAGTACTATAAACACCCAATTTCTAATAAGTAGAAAAAAACAATAGTCAGTACTTATACAGGACATCCCATACTATATATGTACTTCACATGAAACCTTTTTACTGCAGCATTTTAAAGAGACGGGGTATTAACATAATATAAAGTGCTATAAAGACCGCATTTTAAATAAGTAGAAAAAAACAATAGTCAGTTCTTATACAGGACATCCCATACTATGTGTGAACTTCACATGAAACCTTATTACTGCAGTGTTTTGGAGAAATTGTATATTATTATATTTCAAAGTGCTATAAAGACCGCATTTCAAATAAGTAGAAAAAAACAATGGTCAGTTCTTATACAGGACATACCATACTATATGTGTACTTCACATGAAACCTTTTTACTGCAGTATTTTGGAGAAAGGGGGTATTAACATGATATAAAGTGCTTTAAAGACCATTTCAAATAAGTAGAAAAAGACAATGGTCAGTTCTTATACATGACATACCATACTATATCTGTACTTCACATGAAACCTATTTACTGCAGCGTTTTGGAGAAAGGGGGTATTAACATAATATAAAGTGCTATAAAGACCCCATTTCAAATAAGTAGAAAAAAACAATGGTCAGTTCTTATACAGGACATCCCATACTATATCTGTACTTCACATGAAACTTATTTACTGCAGCATTTTGGAGAAAGGGGGTATTAACATAATATAAAGTGCTATAAAGACCGCATTTCAAATAAGTAGAAAAAAACAATGGTCAGTTCTTATACATGACATACCATAATATATGTGTACTTCACATGAAACCTTTTTACTGCACTGTTTTGGAGAAAGGGGGTATTAACATAATATAAAGTGCTTTAAAGACCCCATTTCAAATAATTAGAAAAAGACAATGGTCAGTTCTTATAAAGGACATCCCATACTATATCTGTACTTCACATGAAACCTTTTTACTGCAGCATTTTGGAGAAAGGGGGTATTAACATAATATAAAGTGCTATAAAGACCCCATTTCAAATAAGTAGAAAAAAACAATGGTCAGTTCTTATACAGGACATCCCATACTATATCTGTACTTCACACGAAACCTTTTTACTGCACTGTTTTGGAGTAACGGGGTATTACCATACTATAAAGTGATATAAAAACTTCATTTCAAATAAGTAGAAAAAACAATGGTCAGTTCTTTTACATGACATCCTATACCATATGTGTACTTCACAAAAAAACATCTTACTGCACTGCTTTGGAGAAATGGGGTATTAATCTTATATAAAGTACTATAAAGACTGCATTTCAAATAAGTTGAAAAAACAATGGTCAGTTCTTATACAGGACATCCCATGCTAATTATGTACTTCACATGAAACCTTTTTACTGCAGCATTTTAAAGAAACAGGGTATTAACATAGTATAAAGTACTATAAGGACCCCATTTTAAATAAGTAGAAAAAAGAATGGTCAATTCTTATACAGGACATCCCATACTATATGTGTACTTCACATTAAACCTTCTTACGGCACTGTTTTGGAGAAATGGGGTATTAAAATACTATAAAGTGATATAAAAACCTAATTTCAAATAAGTAGAAAAAACAATGGTCAGTTCTTATACAGGACATACTATACTATATGTGTACTTCACATTAAACCTTCTTACTGCACTGCTTTGGATAAATGGGGTATTAACATATTAGACAGTGCTATAAAGAGCCCATTTCCAATAAGTAGAAAAAACAATGGTCAGTTCTTATACAGGACATCCCATACTATATGTGTACTTCACATGAAACCTTTTTACTGCAGCGTTTTGGAGAAACAGGGTATTAACATATTATAAAGTACTATAAAGACCGCATTTTAAATAAGTAGAAAAAACAATTGTCAGTTGTTATACAGGACATCCCGTACTATATTTGTACATCACATAAAAGCTTCTTACTGCACTGTTTTGGAAAAAAGGGGTTTTAACATTGTAATATAAATTGAAATAAAAAACCCATTTCAAATAAGTAGAAAAAACAATGGTCAGTTCTTTTACAGGACATCCTATACTTTGTGTACTTAACATGAAATCTTTTTACTGCAGCATTTAAAAAAATCGGGTATTAACATATTATAAAGTGCTATAAGAACCGCATTTCAAATAAGTAGAAAAAACAATGGTCAGTTCTTATACAGGACATCCCATACTATATCTGTACTTCACATGGAACCTTTTTACTGAACAATTGGGTATTATTATAATTCAAAATGTTATAAAGACCCCGTTTCCAAAAAGTATAAAAAACAATGATTAGTTATTGTACAGGACTTCCCATACTAAATGTGTACTTCACATAAAAACCTTATTACAGCAGGGTTTTTGAGAAATGAGGTTTAACATAATTTAAAGTGTTTCAAAGACCCAATTTCTTGTAGGTAGAAGAAAACAATGGTCAGCTCTTACGCAGGACATCCTATATTATAAGCGTACTTCACATGAACACTTGTTACTTCAGATTTTTGGAGAATTGGGACATTATTACTTTTCAGATGGATATAAACACCCAATTTCTAAAAAGTACATAAAATCATCAGTTCTTGTACATATGAAGACTTCTTACTGCAGCAAGTTCTATAATGACCCAATTTCTACTAAGTAGAAGAAAACATTGATCAGTCGTACAGGACATGCAATGCTATATGCATATCTCAGACGAAGACTTGTTACTGCATCTTTTTGGAGAATTGGGACATTGTTACCTTTTAGATTGCTACAAACACCTCATTTCTAATAAGTAGAAAAAAGAACAGTCATTTCTTATACAGGACATCACATACTATATGCATACCTCATAGGAAGACTTGTTACTGCAGTGATCTGGATTAATGGGGCGTTATTACTCTTCAGATGACTATAAAGTGTCCATTTCCAATGAGTAGAATAAAATAATGGTCAGTTTTGATACAGGACGAATGTGTCAAGGACAGACAGCACATCACAGTTTTCCACAACTCCAAATGTGTCAGGGATACACAAAATTGCAGTTCCCTTCCTGCTGAGGAACTATATTTATTGACCTCCATAGTAATTGTTTTTTTTTTCTAAAATGGAAGTCAATGGTTACCAGTTTTCAAGTTCATTCTAAATATCTTTTGTGTTCAACCAAAAGAAGGAACTAATAAATGTTTGTAACCATTTGATTGCCAGTGCATGGTGCGTTCATTTTCACTTTTGGGTAAACTATCTCTATGAAATTAACCAAACATATTTGGTTTGTCTTTGTCTTTGTACCCTACATTTGGAGCAGCACCACTCATCATCCCCAATAATATCATTTTGTTGTAATGGTACAATAATAGCTTGAGACAGTTGGGATGATGCCATCAACCTAACTGACCACTGAATTGTCCATTGAAGAACTGACCGTTTTTTTTTTTTTACTTATTAGAAATGGGGTCTTGATAGCCATCTAAAAGGTAATTATGTCCCTTTTCTGCCGTAAGTCTTCATATGAGGTACGCCTTTAGTATGGGACGTCCTTTTTAAGAACAGACCATTGTTTTCTTCTACTTATTAGACATTGGGTCTTTATGACACTTTGAATGTTATTATTCCTCCATTTCTCCAAAATGCTGCAGTGACAAGGTTTCATGTAAAGTATGCATATATTATGGAATGTCATGAACGTGAACTGCCCATTGTTTTCTTCTACTTATTAGACATTGGGTATTTAAAGCACTTTATATAATGTTTATGCCCAAATTCTCCAAAACACTGCAGTAACAAGTCTTCATCTGATAAATACATGTAGTATGGGATGTCCTGTACAAGAACTGACCGTTGTTTTTTTCTACTTATTAGAAATTAGGTCTTTATAGTACTTTAAGTTGATACCTATTTCATCAAAATGCCGCAGTAGGATGGTTTCATGTAAATTATGCATACAGTGAGGGACGTCCTGTACAAAAACATAAAGCACTTTATATTATGTTAATGCCCCAATTCTCCAAAAAGTGGCAGTAAGAAGGTTTCATATTAGGTATGCATACAGCATGGGATGTCCTCTACGAGTATTCAGCAATAGGAAGAGCTGAGCATTGTTATTTTTTTCTACTTTTTAGAAAAGGGGTCTTTAAAGCAATTTATAAGTTTAATACCCAATTTCTCGAAAATGGTGCAGTAATAAGTTTTCACATGAAGTATGCATAAAGTATAGGACATCCTGTATGACAACTGACTATTTTTTTTTCTACTTATTAGTTATGAGGTCTTTATAGTACTTCATATTATGTTAGTGCCCCATTTCTCTAAAATGTAGTAGTAAGAAGGCTTCATATGATGTATGCAAATTTTATGAGATGTCCTCTACAAAAACTGACTATTTTTGTATTCTACTTCTAAAAAATGGGGTCTTTAAAACACTTGAATTTTGTTATTTCCCAATTTCTCCAAAATTATGTGGTGAGAAGTCTTCACATGAAGTATGTGTATAGTATAGGACGCCCTGTATAAAAACTGGCAATTGTTTTCTTCCACTTATTAGAAATTGGGTCTTTATAGCACTTTGTAATATGTAATATCCAATTTCTCGAAAATACTGCAGTAAGAATGTTCCATGTGAAGTACGCATATAGTATGGGATGTCCTATATAAGAATTGACCAATGTTTTTTTCTACTTATTTGACATGCGGTCTTTGTAGCACTTTATAATAGGTTAATACCCCATTTCTTCAAAATGCTGCAATAAAAAGGTTTCATGTGAAGTACACACATAGTATGGGATGTCTTATATATGAACTGACCATTGTTTTTTTCTACTTATTTGAAATGGGGTCTTTATAGCACTTTGTAATATGTTAATACCCTGTTTCTCCAAAACACTGAAGTAAAAAGGCTTTATGTGAAGTACCCATATAGTATGGAATATCCTGTATAAGAACTGACTATTGTTGTCTTCTACTTATTTAAACTGTGGTCTTTATAGCACTTTATAATGGGTTAATACCCCATTTCTCGAAAATGCTGCAGTAAAAAGGTTTCATGTGAAGTACATATATAGTTACATATATAGTATTGGATGTCCTATATAAGAATCAACCATTAATTTTTTTCTACTTATTTAAAATGCGGTCTTTATAGTACTTTATATTATGTTAATACCCCGTTTCTTTAAAATGCTGCAGTAAAAAGATTGTATGTGAAGTACACAAATAGTATGGGATGTCCTGTATGAGAACTGACAATTGTTTTTTTCTACTTGAAATGCGGACTTTATAGCACTTTATATTAGATCTATACCCCATTTCCCCAAAGCAGTGCAATTAGAAGGTTTAGTGTGAAGTACACATATAGTATAGGATGTCCTGTATAAGAATTGACCATTGTTTTTTCTACTTATTTGAATAGAGGTTTTTATAGCACTTTATAATAGGTTAATACCCCCGTTTCTTTAAAATGCTGCAGTTAAAAGTTTTCATGTGAAGTAAACACATAGATTAGGATGTCCTATATAAGAACTGACCATTGTTTTTTTCTACTTATTTGAAATGGGGTGTTTATAGTACTTTATATTATGTTAATAGCCAGTTTCTTTAAATTGCTGCAGTAAAAAGGTTTCATGTGAAGTACATAAATAGTATGGGATGTCCTGTATAAAAACTGACCATTGTTTTTTCTACTTATTTAAAATGAAGTCTTTATAGTACTTTATATTATGTTAATGCCCCGTTTCTTTAAAATGCTGAAGTAAAAAGGTTTCATGTGAAGTACATATATAGTTTAGGATGTCCTGTATAAGAACTGACCATTGTTTTTTCTACTTTTTTGAAATGAGGTTTTTATGTCACTTTATAGTATGTTAATACCCCATTTCTTTAAATGCTGCAGTAAAAAGGTTTCATGTGAAGTACACATATATTATGGGATGTCCTGTATAAGAACTGACCATTGTTTTTTTTACTTATTTTTAATGACGTTTTTATATCACTTTATATTATGTTAATACCCCATTTCTTTAAAATGCTGCAGTAAAAAGGTTCATGTGAAGTACACATATACTATGAAATGTCCTGTACAAGAACTGACCAATGTAGAATTTTTTTCTACTTATTTAAAATGCTGTGTTTATATTATGTTAATACCCAATTTCTTTAAAATGCTGGAGTAAAAAAGTTTTATGTGAAGTAGATATATAGTATGGGATGTCCTGTATAAGAACTGACCATTGTTTTTTCTACTTATTTGAAATGGGGTTTTAAATCACTTTATATTATTATGTTAATACCCCGCTTCTCCAAAACATTGCAGTAAGAAGTTTTCATGTGAAGTACACATATAGTATGGGATGTCCTGTATAACAACTGACAATTGTTTTTTTCTACTTATTTAAAATGCGGTCTTTATAGTACTTTATATTATATTAATAGCCCATTTCTTTAAAATGCTACAGTAAAAAGGTTTCATGTGAAGTACACATATAGTATGGGATGTCCTATGTAAGAACTGACCATTGATTTTTTCCACTTAATTAAAATGGGGTCTTATTAGTACTTTTTTCTATTTTAATACCAGTTTCTCCAAAACAGTGCAGTAAGAAGGTTTAATGTGAAGTACACGTATAGTATGAAATGTCCTGTATAAGAACAGATCATTGTTTTTTTCTACTTATTTAAAATGGGGTTTTTATAGTACATTATATTATGTTAATCCCCCTGTTTCTTTAAAATGCTGCAGTAAAAAGTTTTCATGTGAAGTACACACATAGATCAGAATGTCCTGTATAAGAACTGACCATTGTTTTTTCTACTTATTTGAAATGCGGTCTTTATAGTACTTTATATTAGGTTAAAACCCCATTTCTCCAAAGCAGGGCAGTAAGATGGTTTGATGTGAAGTAAACATATAGTATAGGATGTTCTGTGTAAGAACTAACCATCGTTTTTTTCTACTTATTTGAAATGAGGTTTTTATATCACTTTATAGTATGTTAATACCCCATTTCTCCAAAACAGTGCAGTAAGAATGTTTCATGTGAAGTACACATATAGTATGGGATGTCCTGTATAAGAACTGACCATTGTTTTTTTCTACTTATTTGAAATGCAGTCTTTATAGTACTTTAAATTATGTTAATTCCCCGTTTCTCCAAAATGCTGCAGTAAAAAGGATTCATGTCAAGTACAAAAAGTATAGGATGTCCTGTATAAGAACTGACCATTGTTTTTTCTACTTATTTGAAATGCGGTCTTTATAGTACTTTATATTAGGTTAAAACCCCATTTCTCCAAAGCAGTGCAGTAAGATGGTTTGATGTGAAGTAAACATATAGTATAGGATGTTCTGTGTAAGAACTAACCATCGTTTTTTCTACTTACTTGAAATGGTTTTTATATCACTTTATAGTATGTTAATACCCCATTTCTGCAAAACAGTGCAGTAAGAATGTTTCATGTGAAGTACACATATAGTATGGGATGTCCTGTATAACAACTGAAAATTGTTTTTTTCTACTTATTTAAAATGCGGTCTTTATAGTACTTTATATTATATTAATAGCCCGTCTCTTTAAAATGCTGCAGTAAAAAGGTTTCATGTGAAGTACATATATAGTATGGGATGTCCTGTATAAGAACTGTCCATTGTTTTTTTCTACTTATTAGAAATTGGGATTTTATATCCCTTTATAATATGTTAATACCCCGTTTCTCCAAAATTCTGCAGTAAAAAGCTTTCATGTGAAGTACACACATTGATTAGGATGTCCTGTATAAGATTTGACCATTGTTTTTTTATACTTATTTAAAATGCAGTCTTTTTAGTACTTTATACGTTTACATTTAGTCATTTAGCAGACGCTTTTATCCAAAGCGACTTACAAATGAGGACAAGGAAGCAATTTACACAACTGTTAGAGCAACAATGAATAAGTGCTGTAGGCAAGTTTCAGGTGTGTAAAGAGTGTGAAAAGCAAAACATTAGTATTTTTTTTATAGTTAGTGGAGGAGTCAGAGAGGGAGTTGCATATTAGTAAGGAAAGTGGAGACTATTATGTTAATACCCCATTTCTTTAAAATGCTGCAGTAAAAAGGTTTCATGTGAAGTAAATTTATAGTATGGGATGTACTGTATAAGAACTGGCCATTGTTTTTTTCTACTTATTTGAAATGCGGTCTTTATAGTACTTTATAATATGTTATTACCCTGTTTCTCCGAAACTCTGCAGTAAAAAGGTTTCATGTGAAGTGCACATATAGTATGTGATGTCCTGTAAAAGAACTGACCATTGTCTTTTTTTCTACTTATTTGAATTGGGGTCTTTATAGCACTATGAATAATGTTATTACCCCGTTTCTCCAAAATGCTGCAGTAAAAAGGTTTCATGTGAAGTTCACAAATAGTATGGGATGTCCTGTATAAGAACTGACCATTGTTTTTTTCTACTTATTTGAAATGGGGTCTTTATAACGTTTTGAATTACATTAGTAACTTAATACTCCAAAACGCTGCAGTAAAAAGGTTTCATGTAAAGTACAGATATAGTATGGGATGTCCTGTAAAAGAACTGTCCATTGTTTTTTTCTACTTATTAGAAATGGGGATTTTATATCACTTTATAATATGTTAATACCCCGTTTCTCCAAAACGCTGCAGTAAAAAAGATTTCATGTGAAGTGCACATATAGTATAGGATGTCCTGTATAAGAACTGACCATTGTTTTTTTCTACTTATTAGAAATGGGCTCCTTATAGCACTTTATAATATACTAATACCCTGTTTCTCCAAAACGCTGCAGTAAAAAGGTTTCATGTGAAGTGCACACAGTATGGGACGTCCTGTTTAAGAACTGACCATTGTTTATTTCTACTTATTGGAAATGGGCTCTTTATAGCACTATAAATTATGTTAATACCCAGTTTCTTTAAAATGCTGCAGTAAAAAGGTTTCATGTGAAGAGCACATATAGTATGGGATGTCCTGTATAAGAACTGACCATTGTTTTTTTCTACTTATTTGAAATGGGGTCTTTATAGCACTTGATAATAGCTTAATACCCTGTTTCTTCAAAATGTTGCAGTAAAAAGGTTTCATGTGAAGTACATATGTAGTATTGGATGTCATGTATAAGAACTGACCAATGTCTTTTTCTACTTATTTGAAATGGGGTCTTTATAGCACTTGATAATAGCTTAATACCCCGTTTCTCCAAAATGCTGCAGTGAAAAGGTTTCATGTGGAGTACACATATAGTATGGTATGTCCTGTATAAGAACTGACCATTGTTTTTTCTACTTATTTGAAATTGGGTCTTTATAGCACTTTATATTTTGTTAATACTCCCTTTCTCCAAAACGCTGCAGTAAATAGGTTTCATGTGAAGTACAGATAAAGTATGGGATGACCTGTATAAGAACTGACCATTGTCTTTTTCTACTTATTTGAAATGGGGTCTTTATAGCACTTTATATTATGTTAATACCCCCTTTCTCCAAAATGCTGCAGTAAAAAGGTTTCATGTGAATTACACATATTGTATGGTATGTCCTGTATAAGAACTGACCATTGTTTTTTTCTACTTATTTGAAATAGGGTCTTTATAGCACCTTATATTGGCTTAATACCCCATTTCTCCAAAATGCTGCAGTAAAAAGGTTTCATGTGAAGTACATATATAGTATGGTATGTCATGTATAAGAACTGACCATCGTCTTTTTCTAATTATTTGAAATGGGGTCTTTAAAGCACTTTATATTATGTTAATACCCCCTTTCTCCAAAACAGTGCAGTAAAAAGGTTTCATGTGAAGTACACATATATTATGGTATGTCATGTATAAGAACTGACCATTGTTTTTTTCTACTTATTTGAAATGCGGTCTTTATAGCACTTTATATTATGTTAATACCCCCTTTCTCCAAAACGCTGCAGTAAATAGGTTTCATGTGAAGTACAGATATAGTATGGGATGTCCTTTATAAGAACTGACCATTGTCTTTTTCTACTTATTTGAAATGGGGTCTTTATAGCACTTTATATTATGTTAATACCCCCTTTCTCCAAAATGCTGCAGTAAAAAGGTTTCATGTGAAGTAAACATATAATATCGTATGTCCTGTATAAGAACTGACTATTGTTTTTTTCTACTTATTTGAAATGCGGTTTTTATAGCACTTTATATTAGGTTATTACCCCGTTTCTCCAAAACAGTGCAGTAAAAAGTTTTTATGTGAAGTACACATATAGTATGGTATGTCCTGTATAAGAACTGACTATTGTTTTTTTCTACTTATTTGAAATGCGGTCTTTATAGCACTTTATATTAGGTTATTACCCTGTTTCTCCAAAACAGTGCAGTAAAAAGTTTTTATGTGAAGTACACATATAGTATGGGATGTCCTGTATAAGAACTGACCATTGTTTTTTTCTACTTATTTGAAATGAGGTCTTTATAGCACTTTATATTATGTTAATACCCCCTTTCTCCAAAATGCTGCAGTAAAAAGGTTTCATGTGAATTACACAGATTGTATGGTATGTCCTGTATAAGAACTGACCATTGTTTTTTTCTACTTATTTGAAATAGGGTCTTTATAGCACCTTATATTGGCTTAATACCCCATTTCTCCAAAATGCTGCAGTAAAAAGGTTTCATGTGAAGTGCACATATATTATGGTATGTCCTGTATAAGAACTGACCATTGTTTTTTTCTACTTATTTGAAATGCGGTCTTTATAGCACTTTATATTATGTTAATACCCCCTTTCTCCAAAACGCTGCAGTAAATAGGTTTCATGTGAAGTACAGATATAGTATGGGATGTCCTGTATAAGAACTGACCATTGTCTTTTTCTACTTATTTGAAATGGGGTCTTTATAGCACTTTATATTATGTTAATACCCCCTTTCTCCAAAATGCTGCAGTAAAAAGGTTTCATGTGAAGTAAACATATAATATGGTATGTCCTGTATAAGAACTGACTATTGTTTTTTTCTACTTATTTGAAATGCGGTCTTTATAGCACTTTATATTAGGTTATTACCCCGTTTCTCTAAAACAGTGCAGTAAAAAGTTTTTATGTGAAGTACACATATAGTATGGGATGTCCTGTACAGGATCTGACCATTGTTTTGTTCTACTTATTTGAAATGGGGTCTTTATAGTACTTTTTTCTATGTTATAACCCCGTTTCTCTAAAATGCTGCAGTAAAAAGGGTTTATGTAAAATACAAATATAGTATGGGATGTCCTGTATAAGAACTGACCATTGTCTTTTTCTACTTATTAAAAATGGGGTCTTCATAACAGTTTAAATCATATTAATATACAATTTCTCCAAAACAGTGCAGTAAGAAGGTTTAATGTGAAGTACACATACAGTACGGGATGTCCTGTATAAGATCTGACCATTGTTTATTTCTACTTATTTAAAACGGGGTCCTTATATTACTTTATACTATGTTAATTCCCCCGTGTCTTTAAAATGCTGCAGTAAAAAGCTTTCATGTGAAGTACACACAGAGATAAGGGTGTCGTGTATAAGATCTGACCATTGTTTTTCTCTACTTATTTGAAAGGGGGACTTTATAGTACTTTTTTTCTATGTTAACACCCCATTTCTCTAAAATGCTGCAGTAAAAAGGTTTCAAGTGAAGTACATATATAGTATGGGATGTCCTGTATAAGAACCGACCATTGTTTTTTTCTACTTATTTGAAATGGGTTTTTTATATCACTTTGTTGTGTTAATACCTCATTTCTCCAAAACAGTGCAGTAAGAAGGTTTCATGTAATGTACACACATAGTATGGGATGTCCTGTACTAGAACTGACCATTGTTTTTTTCTACTTATTTGAAAAGAGGTCTTTATAGCACTTTATATTATTTTAATACCCCATTTCTCCAAAATGCTGCAGTAAAAAAGTTTTATGTGAAGTACAGATATAGTATGGATTTTCTGTATAGGAACTGAACATTGTTTTTTTCTACTTATTTGAATTGGGGTCTTTAGAACACTTTGAAATATATTATATACAATTTCTCCAAAACACTGCAGTAAAAAGGTTTCATGTGAAGTACACATATAGTATGGGATGTCCTGTATAAGAACTGACCATAGATTTTTTTCTACCTATTTAAAATGTGGTCTTTATAGTATTTTATATTATGTTAATACCTCGTTTCTTTAAAATGCTGCAGTAAAAAGGTTTCATGTGAAGTACATATGTAGTATGGTATGTCCTGTATAAGAACTGTGGATTGTTTTTTTCTACTTATTAGAAATGGGATTTTTATAACACTTTATAATAGGTTAATACCCAGTTTCTCCAAAACGCTGCCGTAAAAAAGATTTCATGTGAAGTACACATATAGTATGGGATGTCCTGAATAAGAACTACCATTGTTTCTTTCTACTTAATCGAAATGGGGTCTTTATAACACTTTATATTATGTTAATGTCCCACTTCTCTAGATTGCTGGAGTAAGAAGTGTTTATATGTAGTATGCATATTGTATGTGATGTTCTGAACAGGAACTGATCATTGTTTTTTGTCTACTTATTGGAAATTGGGTCTTCATAACACTTTGAATAATGTTAATGCCCAATTTCTCCAAAACACTGCAGTAACAAGTCTTTATATGAGGTTTAGTATGGGATGTCCTGTATAAGACCTGACTATTGTTTTTTTCTACATCTTTTAAATGAGCATTTTTTTTCCCAAATTGCTGCAGTAAAAAGGATTCATATGTTGTATATATGCATATAGCATGGGACATCTAGTATCAGACCTGATCACTCTTTTATTTAACTTATTCCAAACAATGTATTTATAACACTTTAAAGACTTTATAGCTCATTAATAGCCCATTTCTCCAAAATGCTGCAGTAAGTTATTATGAGATATGCATATAATATTGGATGTCCTGTCCATAGTTTTCTTCTGTTAACTTAAATGAGGTCTTTCACATGAGGTATGCATGTACATCCTGTATCAGAACCAAACTTTGTTTTTTTTCTACTTATTTCTTTATAGCACTTTAAAGTGTGTTAATGGTACATTTCTCCAAAATGCTGCAGTAAAACAGGCTTCATATGATGTATGCTTAGTATTTGACTTCCTGCATCAGATCTTATTGTTGTTCTATTCTACTTATAACAAATAATTAGGTCTTTACAGTCTAAATTACAATTACAATCTAAAGTGTAATAATGCCCCATATCCCATATACTGAAAGAAGCATACATTTTTAAATCCCCTTTAAATAAAACCAACATATATTTGTAACTTAAACAAATGTTGGACTACTTTATGATTGTTTTCACTTTCTGAGGTTAGCCACGTTGTATAAAATTGCATTTAACCTTATTTGCAATGTACTGTAGTTGGCTAGGAGAAGTAGAAACGCATTTTGTGTATTTAGAAATCTTATATTTATTCTGTCCGTTTGATCTGCTATAAAATCATTTGAAGCAAAAAGATAAACTTGAGGAAATTAAAGGTAAGCCCAGAAACCACTTTCTTAAAATAACAACAGTCAAAAAAAACTAATAAACTGTTTAATAAAGCATACGTGGGAGGAAAGGGGGATAAACTTATTTCGTTGTCATCTCTCTGTTCTGGGGGAAATGGGTGCTCTGTGGAGCGCTCTCTGTGTGGCTGCTGACATTACCGTAATGATAATAATACGCGCGCACCGACATATAAAGCGCGGCTGGCTTGACTGTGTTTTTCCGAACCGCGGCTGGCTTGACCGCAGTCCTAAACTCTAGGCGTCGACGATCCAAAACATCGCAAAAGCCTAACTCACTGCTTCCTAGCGGTGCACCCTCGGTAACGTATAGTACGCTTTTAAGGGGAAGCATCGCGGAAACAACTAATCTCCATCAAAGACTAAACCATTTACAAATCTTTTAAAAACAAGACTTGCGTGATTAGAAGATTCATAAGAACTCACCCTTCAAGCCCGTCCACAAATCCATAAGTAAATCACTGCAAAGATCACGACATTAATCCACGACATATTGATACGTCGATGGACCGCGCTGTTATCATCCAAACTAGCCGCTGGTGTGCCGCAGTGTCTTCACACAACACTGGTAAACAAACTTGGCCTCCGATTTTGATTGACGCCCCATCGAGCCAATAGCGAAGGAGCAGCGCCCTCATCCAATGCGCTTTTAAAACTCGATATGGTTCCGCCCTCTCAACAATTCATGAATGAACCCAGCCATAAAAGACTTGTGAATGAACTGAGACAGACATGCTTGCAAATTAAGTTAAGATTAAGAATTTTAGAAGTTAAGATTCCTAACATGTATTTAAACAAATTAAGTAAGCCCATAACAAACATTTCATTCATACAGTTTCCATTAAGTAGTGAATTAAGCGTTTGATGTTGGGATTTGATATAATAAATAAATAAATTGACAAATAATAATAATAATAATAATAAATGAATTAATAATAATAATAATAAAATAATAAATAAATAAAATAAATAAAAACCTCTGCCTGATCTGATAGCATTTAACTTCTGTAAAGACTACTACCCAACCAGTGAGAATTTAACACAAAAGTCCAATCGTAATACGTCAATGACCCATACTTGCATATACAGTGCCATATGTAACTTATAATGGCACGCCGGCTGGAGGTGAAAATGGTAAAGAAACTAACTTTTCGCTTGACTGCATGAATAGGACATTTAAATAAATCTTCAAGAAGAATTTCTAGGACCACCAGACAAGCTACACCCCATATCCCCAGCTCTGCATCCACCTGCTATCCTGTGGGGGAACAAATGCCCACCTCGATCATCCTCGCAGACTGCGACAACGAAGCTCACAATTGTCCATGCTCTTATTAAGATGCCTTGCATTAGATATCAGCTAAAACAATTTTGTCATGTTTGCTATACATGTATCATGTTGTAAATTAAATTTCTGATTTTTTTTTCTTGTTTCTCATTCCAGACATTAGGACAGCCGGCCCAGAAGCTGACCTTCATCCAACCTATTACACTCCACATCCATTCCAAATGCAATCACAATCTACACAAGGATGCATTTCCAATCATACAGCCCACATCCATAATGCCATATTCACACTAGTCTTCGGGTTTTGAGATTCTCTGAATTACCATCAGTTGCAATCCCACTATCCACCTCACCATATCTGATCTGACTGGAGGAACACTATCTCTCTCCATTAAGCAAGCAAACCGATTATTTCGGCAAAGCATGTCCTATATACATTTTCGACATCCCTTACCCCACTCACACAATTCAAATGTTTTAAGTGTAAGCACAACTTAAACTATCCCATACACCCATACATTTTCACTCACCACAGTTCCAACTTATTTAGGGGTTGCCTAAATTTTTCTATTACTGCAGCAGGGATGCTCTAAGCAAGCTCTATACACTTACAAGTCCAATAACACTCGTCACACTGCCCTGCACTAATACAGCAGTAAATGCTTCTGCAGGAGCACACATTGTCTCCATACTGATCCTCTGCAGCAGCAGAATCGCTCCACTGTGCCATCCTCACCCATTGCACCTGTAGCTAAGCCCTTATTCACTTCCTCTCTACATATCACTACTAACAGTATTTAATATTCTTGCGAGAGCATTCAAAACTCTCCAATACCGATCACTACTGCACCTATCCAATAGCAGTAGCGCTCCGCTGAGCTACACTCACCATAGCATCACAACAACCGCAGTGACACTCTACCTGAGCCCCTACTTACTTTCATCTCCACACATCACTTCTGATATTTAATATTTTTGTGGGAGCACCTATAATGCTCCAATACTGACTACCACCGTACCTGCAATAGCAGAGATGCTCAGCCAAGCCTTATTCTCCCATTGCACCACTGTCACAGTGCAGCTCCTTTCCTTCCCACTCCCCAACACTGCACAGCAGTTATACATTTTTGGGAAAGCGTACCCGCCTCCCGAAATTGACTTCCACCACACCTCTGCAACAGCAGAGAAGCTGCAGAGCTTCTTTTCCCCCCCGCTTCACTGTCGCAGCAGTGACGCTCTGCCTGAGCTCACATACACTTCCATTCAACATACCACTATCGACACTTCACAACAGTTTAAACGCCTCCATAAAAGCGTTTACTCGTTATTATCGTCTAGCTCAATTACACGTAACAGCCTCAGCGTGATGCATGTATACATTTGGAGAGGATATCAATTCATCCTCACAGCTCGCACTCACGACATCCACTATCTTGAATACAAGGACAGAAATTTAATTCTGCCTGTTCCCCCCCCCCCCTCTCTTTCAGCGCTCCCAGTTCAGCAGATAATCTCCCCCTATCTCTCTCCCAAGAGTGCCTGAACCCCGACCCCAACAGGAGCACAACTTTTTTTTTCCCCCAAGGCTACCAGTATAAAATCTTTTCAGTCTTCACTTCCTTCCTGCGTCGAGTTTCTCCGCACCTCCTTCTTCTCCTTTCTAGCGTTGAGTTCCTCCGCACCTCCTTTCCTTCCTTCAAGCGTCGAATGCTTCCGCTCTTTCCTCCATCCCCTCCCACTCTCCCCCACCACCTCAACATCTTTTACTCCCTACCCCTTTCCAGCGTCGAGTTTCTCCGCTACTTTTCTCTTTTCAGCGTCGAGTTGCTCCGCTACTATCTCTTCCTTCTAGTGTTGTTCTTCCGCTACTCTCATCTCTTCAGCCTAAGTATCACCATTCAAGGCCTGACTACCCCGGAGTCAATCAATTACCCCAAACCCCCCCCTCCACAATCGACAACTTTCTTGTTTTCTGGCGTTGAGTTCCTCCGCATCTCCTATTTTATGTTCTAAAGCGTTGAGTTCCTCCGCACCTCCTTTCCTTCCTTCAAGCGTCGAATGCTTCCGCTCTTTCCTCCATCCCCTCCCACTTTCCCCCCACCTCCTCAATATCTTTTACTCCCTACCCCCTTTCCAGCGTCGAGTTTCTCCGCTTCTTTTCTTTTTCAGCGTCGAGTTGCTCCGCTACTATCACTTCCTTCTAGCGTTGAGTATTCCGCTACTCTTACCTTTCCAGTCTAAGCTTAGACTCCCCCGGAGTCCTGCCCAGCCCACCTCCTATAGGAGTCTCCACCACCCCCTCCCCATTTAGACTCCTGTAGGAGCCTAATCTTTCAGCTCTAACTCCCACGGAGTTACCCCCAGAGCTAAGACTCCCACGGAGTCCCCCCTCCCCTCTCTCTCTCGCCCCGGCCAAATACGCATCTTTCCTACCTTCTAGCGTTGAGTTTCTCCGCATCTCCTGTCCTATATTCCCTAGCGTTGAGTTCCTCCGCATCTCTTTCTCTTCCTTCCAGCGTCGAATGCTTCCGCTTTTTCCTCTCCCCCCTCTTACAACTTCTCTCCTCTCCCCACCCTTAACTCCCAATCCCCCTTTCAGCGTTGAGTTTCTCCGCTACTTTCTTTCTTCAGCGTTGAGTTTCTCCGCTACTTTACTATTTTCAGCATTGAGTTCCTCCGCTACTCTTTCTATATTTCAAAAACATCACTCACCAATCTGACTCCCAAGGAGTCTTCCCACGTTCTGACTCCCCCGGAGTCCTGCTCAGCCCACCACCTACAGGAGTCTCCACCTCTCCCTCCCTTCCCAGACTCCTGTAGTAGTCCAATCCTACAGCTCTAACTCCCACGGAGTTGACCCAGAGCTCTGATCCCCATAGGTTTCTTTTCTTTACCTTTCCAGCGTCGAGTTCCTCCGCATCTCATGCTCTCTTCTTCCCAGCGTTGAGTTCCTCCGCATCCTCTTTACTTCCTTCCAGCGTCGAATGCTTCCGCTCTTCTCTCCACCCCCTCTATAACCCCTCTCCCCTACCCACTACATTCCACTTTCCCAGCGTTGAGTTCCTCCGCTACTTTTCTTCTTTCAGCGTTGAGTTACTCCGCTACTTTCCTATTTCTAGCACCAAATCCCTCTGCTACTCTCCTTTCTTCCGTTAGGCTCCCCAACCCTGCCTCCCCGAACCCAACTCCAACAGAGTCCCCAGCCTCTCCTAAGAATCAGTTTCAACTTTTCTCCTGCAGTAACCTATCTCACTTCAATTTACATTCAGCAGCCGGATATGGCACTGACCTCTCGCCTTTTGGGGGGCACTTCAATACGCGGCTGCTGTCCCGAGATGAAAACCTTTGCCTTTTGGGGAGTTCTCAAGACCTACCTGACCTCGAATTCCCCTCTCGCCCTTCTAATGGGAGGGAGCCCCGGGCTCGAGGATATTACGAGCTCAGGGCTCTCTCCCGGGACAGCATGCCAAATACGCTTTATTGATTATCAGCTAAGTGTGAACTCTTGAAGTGTGGTTTATTCATAAACTAATTTCGAGAGGATCACGTGCTTATAATCAACACGGCTGGCTCCTTGTTAGCTCCGTAATCAGCCCTATTAGATGATTACGGAAGCATTATAAATAACCTGAGTTTTCCACTTCAGTTATCTTCGTCTTGAAGCTCCCCCCTTCCACCCCTACATCCTCCCACTTTTTCTGATCGGGCGACACGGTGGCCCAGTGGCTAGCACTGTTGCCTCACAGCAAGAACACCGCTAGTCCAACCCATTGGGCTGGTTGGTGTTTCTGTGTGGAGTTTGCATGTTCTCCCCGTGTTCGCGTGGGTTTTCCCCGGGTTCCCCGGTTTCCTCCCACCGTCCAAAAACATAAACCATAGCAATCGACTAAAACAAATTATCACCCAATACAACCTGAGTTTACACTTCTCACGGTGACCAGCAGGGGAGTTCTCAAGACCTACCTGACCTCGAATTCCCCTCTCGCCCTTCTAATGGGAGGGAGCCCCGGGCTCGAGGATATTACGAGCTCAGGGCTCTCTCCCGGGACAGCATGCCAAATACGCTTTATTGATTATCAGCTAAGTGTGAGCTCTTGAATTTGTCTCTTTATTCATACTGTATCTTTGTAATGTTCTTTCTTGTGTAAAAAATGAAATAAAATAAAATAAAGATTCATATACGAACCTGATAAATGACATCATCAACATTAATCAATGAAGCCAAACAATAGGGTGTCTGTAAGAGATGTATGTTATGCCTCAGAACCATCCTGGGATTTGCTTCATTACCTCCTGAGTAAATTGGTTTTGAGAAAAGGGGACATATGAAGACCTATTTTTTGAGATGCTGCACTCTACGTAAATCACATATCTGCCAATGTCGTGTAAGAGAATCAGCGATGGTCTACATTTTCTACTTCAGTAATTGAAAGAGGGACAAGAACAATCCATTTACAGTGCCCTCCACTATATCTGACACTCCTGAAAAAACATATGTAAAGAAGGCTATAGAAAGAAATGTCCTTGTTGTTTAACCTTGTTAATCTTTAGCTCAAGTTATTAAAAAAATTAGACACTTGGATAAAAGTAGAGTTTTTTTTTTTTTTTAATTCTTCCAAGACTGCATTAACTTCTGCAGAATTATTTGGTCACTCGAACTGTCATATTAACAGTGCATTGGGGAAGACACATACCTTCAGGCATGATCCATAACTATTTGACTGGGACTTCAGAACTATTGCCCTAATAATGGAAATGAGTGTTTTCAGTGTTTTTGCCCCATCATGAAAAGCTTAACAACATTTTGCCACAAACCACAGCTTCATTCTTTGGTTTTAACCATGATGAATGAATAGACTGCTGTTTCATAATATTTACATCCCTGTTAAACAGGAGGTCATTAAACTTTCCTGTGCCTATAACTTTAATAATATTTTCACGTATGAATTAATAAGGGTAAGCAGTAAATAATTGATAACATCCCATAGAATCATTAGCAAAAATAATACAACTGTAAAACAAGCAGCACGGTGACACAGTGGGTAGCGCTGTCACCTCAGGTCACTGTTTCGAGCCCTGGGGGTAAGTAATGAGGAGCAGAATCTTCAGTCTCTGTTGAATTATTGTACAATAATGCACACCTGAGGTAAAAATGCCACTGTGCTTTGTATAACCACCTTGGCTGTGTGTTATTTTCTAAGAATTCAATGGTTCAGAGTAAATTAATTGTTTATATTTTTTAAGATGTGAAATTACTTAAACAATTAAAGGAGTTCTTAAAAAAATTATCTAACTAATTACTATTTAAATTACTCAAATACTAATCACTACCAACAGCAAAGAGATATGGAACTGTAATGTGGTCAAAGCCTGCCTGGAATTACTTTACCTGCGTGGTTTGCTGAAAATAACAGGATAACATGAAAGAAATAAGTTAACTTATTAGTTTTTACAAATTTAAGTGGATTGAACGTGTAAAAATAAAGTTGTCCCAAAAGTTAACTCACAAATTGTGGTGTTTAGTCTCATTTTAAATAAGTAGTTTGAACAAACTACAAGTGATTTACAATTCCATTCAATTCCATTTTGTTGTCCCAACAAAAATTGATTAAGTTAACGTAACTATTTTTACACATTTAAGTGGATTGAACATTAAACAATTAGGTTTTCAAAAAACTCAAGAATTGTGTTGATTCAGCTAATTTTTAATAAGTAGTTTGAGTGTATGTTTGCTATTGTATGTTCTCAATGAAAGCAGAGTTTGTTTTACTTATATTTTGAGCAAAAGATTAACAATAAAGCCTTTTTTTTACAGCTGCCTTTGCTCATACTGTATTTACCAATGGTACCAATATTATCGGAGTGAATTAAATGAAACTGTTGAGGAACAATCACTAATTCCCCGACCTGTTGGATCAATTCCTTTGAGGGCAAACACTGAGCTTATGTGCTCATGCTGCTTTAGTGGCAAGTTTATTTATGAAAAGTGTGTATTAATAGTGCAAGCGGATACTGTGTGGTCAGGGTCATCAGGTCAGGGGCTGTGAATCCTAGGAGGTGGAGAGATGAATAGCTGGCGTCGTCTTGGGAGGGCCAGTGATGAGAGGTACTGAAAGGTCATGTTGAAAGTGATATAGCCATAACTCAAGCCCTCTGGTCACCCTCCATTCACACTGTCCCCTTTCTTAAGGTGCCGCCAGTCCCAGCTTTACATCTTTGTTAAGACTTTTCAGTAGCCAAAGGGGGAATGTCTAGAGAGACCACTAAGACTTGATGAATTTACTTTCCTTTTTTAAACGTTTTGGTACCAGTGACACATATAGATAGATTTGCTTAGGAAAGATGTGGTTTTAAATGCACCAAATTTACTACAGCATGTTCAAAAGTAATTTTAAGTTGTATTCTATGTTAATAAACACAATGTAGGAATTGTTACTGTATGTGCCATCAATCTGTTTCTTCTTGTCTTGTTTCTCTTTTTGAATTAGCAGGATTTGAAGGCAAGTAACAAGACAGTCCAGTGATGTTGTTTCGAAAATGTTTAATAACAACTTAACTGAACTATATTACACGTTCAAAAAAATTTCTTGCTTCCATTTTCATGACACAACTTCTTCCTTCCCGAAAGTGACATCCGCTTATACTCTGTATTAAAAATTAAATTACTTTTAGTAAAATATTTTCAAGTTTTGCCTTTCACAATATTATTAATTTAACATAAATAAAACAATGAACTTATGGCTCTTAGTAACATATAGTACAGTGTATAAAACAGAACATAATGATTACTATATAACATTAGTGTCCCATTTTCACTTGTGCCATTCAAGAAATGGCACTTGTTGCTTATGATATGTTATGTATATGTGTATTTATCAAAGACAAAAACTCATTAATTACTTTCATATCAGTGGAATGTAAATTGTAATCTACTCCCTATAGTGCAGTTCAGGTTAGTTGAGTAGTATGACATCATGCAAATGAAATTATTAAATTGACAGCAAGGATAAATAAATATAGCTTATTTATAATAATATTCACTACATAATGATAATAATAATAATCTGTCTACATTTACCTAATTGTCTTAATATCTTTCGAATTGATAATTTTAATATTATTTCCATTTGTTTTTTAAATATATATCCATAAAGTAAAAAAAAAAAAACACTTAAGGCCCATAGCCAGCCTCAAAAAGTGGACCTTTTTTGCATTTATTTGGTTGAAATACTGCATTTTAGTGAGATTTTAAACACATTTTTTATGCTGGATCAGCTTGTCGGATGGTGATTATAATAACCACATTGTTTGATGCAACAAAAATATTTCCTACATTTTTGTCAATGTGCTTACAATACTATTTTATTTAAACTGTAGGTTATTAAAATTTTAAATAAAAAATTATGAAAATATACTTGCTTTTAAAATACAAATTTATTATCATCATATAATATTGTCATATTAGCATAAAAACAGCAACAAAATAAAAACAGTAGCCTATGACAAGACAAACTGGCCAGCTCATTTCCTCAGTCAGAATCTGTCCATTTGGGTAAAAATTACATTTGTTTTAAAGCTGCCTTTTATTTATAATGGCATACTGTCAAAAATGGGACAAAAAGAGTTTGTGTGTGTGTGTGTATATATATATATATATATACACACACACACACATAAATCCAGATTCCTTCTCATCAAATATTCATTACATTGCATATTTATTATACATTTACATATTATACATGCATTTAAACATGTATCATTATATACGTTAGCTCCCTTTTATCTCTTAACGGTTTAAACTAAGCATTCGCTATGATAAAGGTACATTTCGCACAAATGTAAACAGCCTTTGCTAAACCATGCTCATGCTAACGTATGGATCGTCACCCACCTTCGTAAATAAAAACGCAAAAAACGTATAACTTTTATTAAATTTAGAGTGTGGAGCGATAGAATGTCGGTCCACAAGATAGTAAACATCCGCTGTAAATGGTAAATGTTGGCAAAGTTTTCAAAGAGGTAGTGAAAACTATATCGTATCTGACTCCATTTCTCAGGCCAGAGGTATGAATACGCAACTATCGCTCTACCGGATGTGCGTTCGACCGTTAAGTCACATGACATTGTTTTTCTTTCGCGCGATTTCTGACAGACTGGCGTTTATTGTGATTAGCTGCTGAATGAAAATGTAAACGTCAATAAAAACAAAGGATCAAATCATGTCAGATACACATAAAAACCCCCAGTAAGTTATGACGACATATTCACAACTATTTTTTAAAATCAAATTATTTAAAAAAAAAACATTTTGTAAATCAATCAAACGTAAATGGCAACACTGCAACAGTGGATCATGCAATATTGCAATGGGTTAGCTACTGTTGCTAGCAAGGTCAGCTGTTAACTTTTAAGTTGTAACAATAACAACATGAATGCTAGTAATATAATGTTGATTAGTTGTATGTTAGAGACATTTGAATTATGAATAAAATTTAGTTTTAATGCCAATACTATTTTTGAATAGATATGAATACAGGGAACAGTTTATTAGCGAGCACTAGCATGTTCTATGGTACGTTATGTGAAAGAAGAGGACAGAACTGGCTCTTCCTGCAGATCAAAGTGAGAATGAGATGGGTTTTATTGACCATGAGAATGTTGCAGACTGGACATTTAATAAGAGCAGTGATGCAGACAGTTCACGTAAATTAGCTCTGAGGCAGATATGAAAGGTGTATTAAAGTATATAGTATAATATATAAATATTGTTAGCTGGTAGCTACATCATTGTGATGCATCTGGATATACTAGACTTTTTTACTGGAGAAAATATTTGTATTTACTGTATGTTGTAATCAAGATAAAACTATATGTATATTGTTTTCAATAATATTCAGCAAAAAAGAATGGAATAAATGAAAGCTGTTGGAATATCAGTTGTTGTAAACTATGTAAGTTCTGTGTTAAATCTTATAATGCTGCAACACCAATTAAATCATTTTAAACAACAAAATTATTAATTCTAAGGAAAATTATAAATTAAATATAAATTTAAAAAGAATGGAGAGTGTTACATCCACCGTTTGATGTTGTTGCCATATGGCAACATATCATAAAGTACCTTAAAAAAAATAATGTATATATTTTTTTATCAGCACTTCAAGTTAAGGCATTTTATTAAAGGAAAAACAGTCACATAATTTTTTATATATCTATCATAATGTGTGCCGTAATTGCTTCTTTATATATTGAGTTAAAAGGCTTCAATGTAGTTAAAGAGGCTTGTAATGCAATATGACAAGTGAGAGAACATCATTGTGTGCATGTATAATTTATGTTAAACATCTTCAGTTTAGCCTTGGCTTAACCTTCTCCTTTTTAACATGACAATCACATTTTAAATTAATGTCTAGAGTTATGCCAAGATACTTAAATTCATTCACTTCTTCAATAACTTCATTTTTAATCAGCACCTCAAATTACAAGCTTTGTTTACTATCCTAACACATTTAGCTTTCTGTTATTCTAATTAGATCGTAAAATACTGCTACAGCAACATAATCTCTTTAAGAACAATTCACAGCTGTTGCTTGTTTCCTTCCTGCCTTATACTTCAAGAATATCCCCTTCTCACTCCACATCTAGTGCGGTAAATCACCCCTAAATAACATTTCCAGGTCATTACAAGCTTTAACCTCAGTTTAACTACCCCACATTGTGTGAATCACCTCATCCAGGTCTTCAAACCAAAAATACACAACACCAGAAATAACTCTCCAGGATAGCCGAGCCGATAGTTATATACAAAAGTGTCCAAAGCAAAGGGCGAGTAAAATGGATTACAGCCTCCTGCAGCCACTGAGCAGCTCAACACCGGCTCTAATAACCTGTCCACATATATATATTCAGTCATTCCCATCTGCTTTGACTTAATGCCTATTATCCAGCCTCCTCCACAGCCTCTGAGCTCTGATTGGTCCGTTTACCTGCTAAGCCAAGGCAGATTATAGTATTTGTAAAACGTGAGGCACAAAGAGCACTTGTTCCATTGCTGGAAGCCATGCATGAGTGTGTGTGTTTTCTCTGACTGAAGATGTAACTCGGGTCTATGTAAATCTATACCTCTGAGAGCAGGTTGATCATCACAGAGGGTCTCCATCCTGTCAAGCACAACAGCAGGGGGAGAGTGGAAGAAAAAAAGAACACGAGCAGAGGATTTGGAGTGGATAGCGAGCACTGGAGTCTGGAGGGAAACAAGAACTGACTGACATACATGTTTTGGATAACAGCTGAGGATGATATGATCTCTCGTGTGGAGGACGCAGAGGTCGGCAAGCTTATCAATGAGCTCCTGTCTGTGAAAGTAGCAAGAAACTTCTCCAGTGCCAAGCAAAGCCGAAATGCCTTCATTTAAAGGTAACAAGTCTGTATTTTTTGTGAGCAACATTGTTTTATGTTTATATTAAATGGGGTGAAGATAGAGGAATTAATGTTATTGTAATATTTGGCATCTTGTTAAAGTTTTTACTTTGAATTTGTATGCCAATACCTACAATGTTATGGTGCTTTAACTATTATTAAGCACATAGTTTCACAGATATTTGCAATGCTTAATCAGTTTCTTTTTGAAAAAACAACAACAACATTATTTATTCATTTTTGGCCCACATTTATTTTTCAACTTTAAAATGATTATTAGATTAACTGGCAGTTTTCTGCAAATACCTCATCAACATTATAACCATTTAGACATTTTGACTATATATATATATATATATATATATATATATATATATATATATATATATATATATATATATATATATATATATATATATATCCTTTAAAAGGCATTTTAATATTAGTATGTCTTCTTATATAAGTTCAAGCAAAAATATTAGTTCAGCTTAGATATTTTTTGCTCTTCCAGAATTTTATTAATTGTCATTTTTAGTGTGGCTCAAAAATGACAATGGGTTGTCAAGCATCAAAATAAAAGTGTAACAATGCTTAAATTGTTACATTAGAATCTGCACTATATTTTTTCATAAATAAAATCCATGGGATGCATAAGACACCCACTTATTAAAATGAAATTTAGTGTAAAAAAAGTTTATATTCATATTTAGATCAAGAATCATTTGATGACAAAAACTGCGCAGTGCAGCACCAAAATTTGTTTTAAAGCTTTATACATTTTCACTTTCCTTCCAACAGATTGGTTTTACACATTTACCAGTAAGACATTTGTATTAATTTAAAACATACATTTTAAAACTGCTTTTATGTTTTTATTTTAAACATAAAACTGCTATCCTTTATCGATTTTAATTTTATGTCAAAATAAGTACTGTAGGTTGTTTTATTTTTTCATAACGTATTTGCACACAGAACGACAATGAAGCCTTATTTTACTCATTTCAGGCCCGTAGTCAGCCTGGTGAAAAGGCTTTTTCTCAGACAGTTGACTTTTTTGCTGTTATTCATCTCATTTTGTATGTAATAATGAGGTCTAAATACTCTACTTAGTAACATCTTAGTAACGTTTTTGGTGCTTTGCACCTTTCTATTAATCTTTTTTTTCTTTCAAGAATAAAGTCCAAGATTTAGTTAAAGTTACTTGTAAAATGTTTTCTGTATTTAACAACAACACAGTAGGTCAACAGTAAAAGTTTACTTCACTTGCATCAGATTTTGTATGGTCTTAAAGCCTTTAATGGGTTATTTCCACAATTGATGATGGCATAGCAGTCAAAATAGAACAAATGAGCTCATGTATGGGACAAATTCTAGACCTTTATCAGTGGGAGGGAGTGGGTCTTTCGAATTTTGTAAGTTCATGCTGGCATCAAAATGACATCCTTAATCAATGCACAAACGTGAAACAAAGTTACTTATTCTTTATTATAATAATATTTATAATAGAGTTGCATTTATCCCATTTTTAATGAGCAAAAAAATGTAAAGATGATTTCATGTCTTAGGGTAAGACAAACTTTGACAAAAAAAAAATACACAATTTATGCTTTTTGATATTCATTTGACCAATAATTGATATTCATTCATTTTCTTTTCGGCTTAGTCCATTTATTAGTCTGGGGTTGCCACAGCAGAATGAACCGCCAACTTATCCAGAATATGTTTAGCGTAGCGGATGCCATTCCTGCAACCTATCTCTGGGAAACACCTATACACTCTTGCATGGGCTCGAACCAGTGACCTTCTTGCTGTGATGCGATTGTGCTACCCACTGTGCCACCATGCTGCCCCAATTATTAATATGTAAAATGATATGCTGACACTTTATTTTGACGCTCCCCAACATTTTTCTTAATTTTGTTTCCCTGCAAATAAATTAACTTATTCCTTGAACAATCTGTTAATACTCTAATTAAAGGAGTTTGTTTTCTTGATGTTATTTAGTCAACAGAAAATGTAAAGTGGACCTTCAAAAGAAAGTGTAATTGTTTCTTTCCATCCCTTCCAGTTCTAAGATTACAGTGTTTGCTTTAAAATGCAAAGTCTATGATGTTTGCTGTGTCTTATAATAGAGGCTCTGTGCGGCATTTGGTTTCACAGTACTGTATGTTACTCTGGCCAATAAGACAAATCTTTGTTAAAATGTCCATGAGGTGACAAAATCAGACAACCTTCACAGGGTATATTTCTAGGCCTCTGACCCTCAGCTGATCCGGCTTTTAGCCCCTAAGACCAGGCCACACGTTTGGTGCCAGGACCTGCTGCTAACAAAGTCAAGCGGAGGTTACTGTCATATAGGACAGCATTACTCTGTAACTGTATCTTGAACACTGATGCAGTAGTTTAGAGGCTCAAAATGTTGTAATCGGCATTAAGTAATCTGTGTCACATTTTATTTATATGTTGAATAGTTTTATGCCTATTTAGTTTTCTTTTTGTGTGTGTTAGTTTCAGTTAAACATGTTGAACTAAATGAAAATGAGAAAGATTGACTGGCAATAACTTGAAAGAATAAGTTTATAAGAATAATTTTGTTGTATTATATTATATTATATTATATTATATTATATTATATTATATTATATTATATTATATTATATTATATTATATTATATTATATTATATTATATTATATTAAGGGTAAGCGTTTTATTTTATTATATATATATATATATATATATATATATATATATATATATATATATATATATATATATATATATATATATATATATATATATATATATATATATATATATATATATATATATATATATATATATATATATATATATATATATATATATATATATATATATATATATATATATATATATATATATATATATATATATATATATATATATAATTTTATTATTGTCAATTTTTTTTTTTTGAAGTGATCCTTTTAAGGTTGTCATTTTAGTCAATTATTACTGTTATAGCTCTATTATACTCAGGTAGATTTGACTTCACAGTGTGACATGATGAGACTGAGGAGCAATCCAATAACCTGACAAACCTGTTGTGCTGATTAACTCTTACACAACAGCATTGAGACAGTAGGGTCCAAAAGTTTGAGACCATAGTGAAAATGTCACACTAATCATGTTTTGTCCAGATAGTCAGAATGATTTGCTTCCATTGAAGCTGACACTAAAAAATACATTCTTCTGAAATTTTTACTTCTAACTAAAAAGAAATAACTCAATGAATTAGATGTGAAATCTTGAAGTAAAAACATATTTTTTTAACATAACATATACTGTTATTAACAGATATTTTGCTGGAGAAAATGATTTATCCCTCTAAAAAATGCTGTTTCAGTCCAAATTTTGTGTAAAATATGAATAAACTTAAAAGTTTGCCGCAACAAAATACAAACAAAAATTAATAATTCATGTTCAATTTTAAGTGAACATTTCACTCAAATTGTGCTGGTTATTTTGTAGAGAAAAAAAAAACTGTTGGTTCTTTCAACTAATTTTTGGGTTAAATATGAACTTAAAAAAACTTGAAACTGGTTACTATTAAAACTAGTATTTTTAACCCAACTGATGGGCTTGTCCACATATGGCCCAAGTGCCTAACTGTACAATCACGCCGAAAGCAGAGAGAGCATCAAAGTAGCTGGAAGTCATTCTTTTTTAATGGGAGCCGGCGGTGATAAGCGGCAAGGAGCAGTGCAGCACGTCTTCTCTAGTGTGGGCGAGAGTTGAAATCAAGTGAACTTTATAGTAATGAAGTCCAGAGAACACAGTCACTGTAAACTTTGGTTCCGACCACAGTTGTTCCCAAAGTTTGATTATTGCGGTCGCCGGACAATGTTGGCATATAGGAACATACATTAAAAAAGTTACTGGCGAGTTACTAATGTGTATTAATGTTATATAGTCTATACTTTTTTCTTTAAAAAAGAGGAATTCCCATGCAACAATACAAAACAGTATTGCTGCTTGGATAATTAAATAATTGGATAATTAGATGGACCAAAGCCACACCACATGCAACTTAATCTTCCATTGTATTTGATAAAAAGTGTGCAACATTTTCATGCTAAAAAAGCATGTTTTATGTGGGAATGTAACTGATTTGCTGATATGCGGCTACGACTCTTTAAATATGAGATCAGTGTAGTGAATTAATACTGAGGACTGAAGTAATACTGCCGGAGCTGTAGGCAGACATCGTTCCCACCAGGTCACCCAGAGCGACCTTTGACGCTCTCACTGCCTTCGGTGTGAACACACAGTAGTGAACGTAAGTGAATTGAGTGTAAAATAAAACAAAACAAAATAAACTAAAATAAATAACAACTATTATGAATTAAAAATGCAAAACTGAAGCATTTTTACTTGGGCTTCAAATAAATAAATAAACAAAAATTACACAACACATATCGATTATGGCATACAGTAAGTAATAGATTGCATTGTTTTGTAATTACTGTGTTTTTTCCTGTGCTTGAATACTAGTTTCTTTTCTCTTTGTTCTGACATAATGACACTGATCCCTCAAAAACAATCCTATTTCCAGGATTAGTATTTTAAATCTGTTAAATCACCTCGTCCCCTTCTTCTCCTTGAATAGTTCTGTTGTTGTCGTTGTTAGCGCTCACTTACAGAATTACCATCGCTTCACATAGACGCCATTATTTTACTCCAATCTGCAATTCAACACTTCTTAAAATGAACGCACCTCAAAACAAACATTTCTGTGGAAATACATCCCAAAGAGCGCTACAATTCAAAGGTATGCGCGGCAGCAGCATCGTGTCAGTGAAACCTGAGAAAGCGCACAGTGTTCTGTTACAATAGATTTCACTGGTTTGTGTTTCCTGTGAACTCCGGGCCTTGGTGGAGTTTGCAGGCATTGTGTACAGGTGTGTAGGCAGGTATGACCTGCTTTTCCCAGCCTGTGGCTCCAGACTAGTCCTTCACCTCTTTAAAATCATTGTGTGGAGCCAGATTCCCATTACAGTCTAAATGGGTGTGTAAGCAGGGCAACAAAAGGAGAGCGACGTGGAAGCCTTTGGAAAGTGGACAGAAGACGCTCTGTCCAAAGGTAAATCTATCCTTTGGGGGCTCCCTTTGCAATCACAGGATGAACAAGGCTCTGTTGCACGGGGGAAGGGGGTAATTTCTTACACCCTGATGAGCGAACTTTGCTCTCTATAGCATCTGGAGAACAATGGAAGAAGGGCTGTTAAATATGTCTGCAGATAAGCCTTTGACAGTAGCTTATAAAGATGTTTTTCCTCCGTTGCTTTATTTTGCTCAAGTTCATGACGGTTATTCTCATGAGGAAGATTCACAAAGAAATGCAAGATCAATATGAAATTCCTGAAGTGTCTTCAGGGAATTTGACCAAAAGGCTCATTGCTGGAAAGTGCTGGAGTGCTAGAACCTATCAAGTCAAAACTCTATTTTACCATTGGTTCACTTGAGATTTGGCTATGGGAGTTTTATAAAATAAGTTATAGTAAAAAGAGAGTTGACAATGTTTGGAGGTTTGGCTCCAATGTGAATGACACACACACCTACTTTGAAAATTTAAACTTGGAAGCAGCTATGCTAGTTAACAAGCCAGCTAAGTTGCTAGCTTAGAATGTTTAGGATGTGGTTCCAATTTACTCATGATAGACTTCTTTTAAAGGTGCAGTATGTATGTTTGACACTCAGTGGTTGAACTAGGTATTGCACTTCTGGATCAAAACAAATGCAAGCACAGGTTGCCAGATTGAGGACCAACAGGAATTTTTGTTCTAACCAACTCCTCGAATTGATATATTAGAAACGGCTTTTATATCTTGCAGAAAACTTTGACAATGATCACCTCAGGTACACCTTATGTGCTTTATTCAGTGTTACTTGCTAATAATGTGTTTGATTGGCATTTTAAAATGACATTTATTGCCATACTACTGAAAGCAGCAGCAGATAATTTACCTCTTGAAAATAAAATTAACAGTTTGAAATTAAACTTTATACTCAAAACCAACACATATCAGTGATTCAACCTGCTCACCTAATGTTTATGTTCGTAATATTTATATTATTTGCTAATTGATAACCACCTCATATGGAACTGAATCTGCATCTCATTTTAGAGACTGCTACTGTACACAGGAGGTCGCATTTAGGTCACGGGCGCATGCTTTGAGAGCCTTTCTGAATGAATGAATGAAATATGTGGATTTCCACCAAGGCAACCCAGGGTGGTGAAATATAATTGGCTGAAGTGGCATTGGGTGGGTTAAAAGAACCAAAACAAAGACAGACGTTCCTGCACATAACAGACATTTTCAAAGCAGAATATCTGACCTCAGCATTGTTTTTCAGATAAACAAGAATGTTCACTTAGGATGTTTCTTAAATATCTGCAAACATATTATGGTATTTTTATGCTTTAGAAGAGTCAAAAAATTACATACATCACCTCTTTTTTAAGTTATTTGTTTAGTTGTGAAAACATTCTGGAGTAGGTTAGAAAAGCAATGTTAATGTCATTGAATGTCCAACGTGCTGTTGGTTATCCTGATTAAAAAAAGAAGACATCACAAAATATTGCACATCATTCTCAAATAGGTGCTTATAAATCTTTTGACCTAAAAAGCTCTATCACTTTGATAGCCTTTTAAGTAAATACATTTAATATATTTGGAGCTTTTGTGTTGCCACTTTTAATGTTTTAATTTTTTTTTTTGTATTTATGAAATAAATACATGACAATGATGAAAGCATCAGTTAGGAAAACTACTGATATTAGTGATGAAATTTGCTGTAATGAATCCATTCAAGCTTGTAGAAATTACAGTTTGAATGTACAAGTACTTTTTTATCACAATAGTATCTGAGCAAATATAAGTTTATTAAAATTGTGCAAAATTAGATTTGATTAGATTCAACTTTATTGTCATTTCACATGTACAAGTACAAGGCAACGAAATGCAGGTCATGTATAAAGGAATCAGATACTTGCAAATAGATTAACTATTTGAACATACTGTACAGGTTGCTATTAATAATCAGGGATATGCAAATAGAAATGAACATAAAATGCATTTTTTTGCTTTTTTAATTATTTATGATATATTCTATTTATAATATTTAATATTTACTGTTCTACCTGTATTTACAGTATGCCTTTGCTGTTTTATAGCATCTGGGTTTCATTTTCTACTCAAATACAAAATATATAATAAAGGCTAGCAGTTTCTCCCCCATTATGCTATTGCAGACATACTGGAGTAATATTAGCAAATTGCATGTTCCTGTTATTGTTAAATTGATTTTTAATCACCAGCCTACATAATGAACAATGCAAGCACATAACAGCTTTTATAGGCGTGAGGTTATTAGATTCAGCACAGGCCTAAAACAGGATAAAAACAGAATTTCCCCAGGGTCAGCTTAGTCCTTCAGTGAAAGAACAACCTCAAAGTACTATAAAAATGTACAGTCAGCAAAGCATTACAGTACAATAACCACTTAAGGACCCTTATAAAAAGCAGAAGGAGTTTATAGTGTAAAAACAACCTACTGAGTGGTTATTCATTTTAAATAATTAAACATTCTCCCATTTTATTTGGTTATTTATGCACCATCTCTATATTTAATAGTTATTTTATTAAAACAAACAAACAAACAAATAAACAAACAAACAGACAAACAAATATTTGCAAAGAGACAATAGTTTGTTGATCTTTCTACTGTGTTTCACCATAGGCCTATCTGCTTTATATGAAGAACCAGTAGGGGGCAATGCGAGTTCCTTTAAAATCCCAGTTGTGTGTTTCTGGCCTAAGGGAGTAAATGAAATAGATGGGATGTCCATTTATCTCTGCTCTCAGTTCCTCTCTGAAATAGCTATTAGTGGATCACATTAAACAAAGCTAATTTTGTCATAAATTAGCTCTGTGTGCAACCAAAATTCGATCCTTGCGGGGACATATTGCCGCTATTGTACCTCTGAGCTAATACATTTGCATTTATAATATAATATAATATAATATAATATAATATAATATAATATAATATAATATAATATAATATAATATAATATAATATAATATAATATAATAAAAAAATATATATATATTTCCCTTTTACTAAATGCTTTAAAAAATCTATTTTTTTCATGTGAAAAAGATTAACAAAAGAGGAATGCCTGCAATCCTTAAATCTTAATAAAGCCACAGAGCCAGTTCCTGTGCTTTAAAATGATTATAAAATGGCACATATGGCGTTAGAAGTCCAAATTTTAGGATAGATTGGTAAGCAGTATATTAAAAGAAACCATTAAGATTAACTACAGTGTATACAAGTCTGTTATTAAAAGCTTTAAAGTCTAACATAGCAAACAGTGTGTTATCTGAAATGCAGCATTATCAATCTTGCTCTTGATTTTTCTATCTAGGCCTGTCTGGTCTCTTGAAGGTGACAAAGTGCAAAGCGTAGTGGTAGTTGACAGTTTGGCGGTTAAATTTAGATGTGTGAGCGAATGTCTGACAGGCTCAAGCAACCCTAGCAGGGACAAGGAAACTCCCAAAATGGTACTTGATGAAATATGTGGCATGTCTGCAGTGTGACCTGCTTAATGCATTTAGAGTAACAGAAAGCAATGGAGGAATCAGTTTATCTCATGTTTTAGGCCATTCATAACATTTACACGCGCACATACACACGTTGGTATTTGAGAACTCTCCAAAATATATTTTATTCAGTAAAAAATATTTATTATATGGCTCTGCCTGCTAAACCCAACCCTCATAAGAAAACGTGGCAATATTTAAATGTCAAAAGACCCTGTTAAATGTGATTTTTTAGTCTTGAATTACAAGGACATATAAGGTATCTTCTCAAAAACCTCATCAACTTTGTAAAACCTAGACTTTGAGTTTTACAAGAAAAGAAATTTGTGATGTGACATTGGTAGTCATTATAAAAATGTATGTCCTAGTAAATCACCAAAAGACAACAAAAGAACAGTAGTAGCAGTGTCATTTAACACATAAAACAACAGCCAAACAGAATCGTTCGTTACAGACCTTGCACAGTGGCAGGTGGCAAAAAAGCAGCATTTGCTGTAAAAATGTATTCGTTGTTTGCATATTTTTGTGATTCATAGGTGTTTTCTTTTTATTTATGCTTTCGATTTGCTTTGTAAGACCTTGATTCCTCATCTGACATCTTTGGATGCTAAAAATGTAACTACGGTTTAACAAAGAGACTCATTGCAGTGGTGTAAAGTAGCAAATTACAAATACTTAAATTACTGTAATTGAGTAGTTTTCTTCAGGAATTTAACTTTACTAAGTAGTTTTAATAATGTATACTTTTACTTTCATTTTTAGGGCTGAATCTGTACTTTTACTCCACTATTTTCTTTCAACTTGCAGTCACTATTTTTTTTCTACTTTTGTATGTATATTTGATTGGCGTTTCTGTGTGGAGTTTGCATGTTCTCCCTGCGTTCACGTGGGTTTCCTCCGGGTGCTCCGGTTTCCCCCACAGTCCAAACACATGCGATACAGGTGAATTGGGTAGGCTAAATTGTCCGTAGTGTATGAGTGTGTGTGTGATTGCAGCTGGAAGGGCATCCGCTGCGTAAAAAATTGCTGGATAAGTTGGCGGTTCATTCCGCTGTGGCAACCCCGGATTAATAAAGGGACTAAGCCGACAAGAAAATGAACGAATATATTTGATTGGCTAAGAATAATCATGTGATTCTCTTCCAATCAAATTGCACATCTAAAACATTGCATCATACAGAACAACCTCAAGACACGGGCACTTCCAAAATGCAGTTAACATGAAGACTGTGAAACATTAAAAGTGTTCAAAAAGGCACGAAGATCATAGGACGCATTGTGTGAGAGACTGCTTTGATGATAATGAAGATGTCGACTGTATGAGGACTGAAAAAATCAAATGGCCTTAAACCAGGGGTGTCAAACTCAGTTCCTGGAGGGCCATAGCCCAGCATAGTTTAGTTTTAACCCTGCTTCAACACACTTACCTATATGTTTCAAAAAAGCCTAAAGGACTCAACTAGTTTGATCAGGAGTGTTTAATTAGGGTTGGTGCAAAACTGAGCTGTGGCCCTCCGGGAACTGCGTTTGACACTAGAATGTTGTTTTCACTCACACATGTAGCATGTAAACGCATCAATAATTTACATTGTAATATGCACAACACACTCACTACTCTTGAGTACTTTTAAAAGGGCTACTGTTTACTTATACTTTAAGTAAAGTTTACAACAAATACTTTTACCCAACTTGCACTACATTTTTGGGAAAGTAAGGGTACTTTTATTTGAGTAAGATTTTTCAGTCCTCATTCCACCACTGTCTCATTGACATTTTCAGTAGTATGTGAATATATGTTAAATATGTGAAATAACTTAAACATTACTGGCAGATAATTACCTGATTTTATACCTTAATTTACATGACTAACCCAGATAATATAATGCTTAAATAAAATAAATTTTGTTAAGCTTTCAAACTTAACATTTTGACAAAGCAGAAATCATTTGAAAGACACAGAAAAACATCCATGAATCTTTCATAAATGTTCAATATTAAATATTTATTGCAGTGTGGATTTACATAATGGTATTGTCACTGGCGTGGGTTATCTGATTGGTTTAATTATACAAATATGAGGTTTTTTGATGAGGCATATCTATCTAGCTGCGTAAGACAGAGAGTCATGAGAGTATTTCATTTTTTGGATGAACTAACTAACAATGCTTAAAGTTGGGTGAAGAATACAGATAATACCTAAGATACTTGTCCCTATGTTGTAGTCTATTATACTGGCTGACCAAGCATACAATTATTACTTCCATTCACTTCAGTTTGAATGCATGGAACCAGATCTTAATTTGCATTCACCCTTTTCAGTATTGATTAGGCCTTATTTATATTACTCTGTTTTTAAATATTATGTGTGAGACTGCTAATCAACTGTGCATATCTAATTTCCTAAGGGATGAATAAAGTTACCAAGTAACTAAGAAATAAATAAAGTAATTAAGTAACTAACATATTTATTATGACCTCCTAACTATTAAATAGATCCTAGTACTCATACGAAATGGTTATTAGAATAGTCCCTATTTAAAAGATACACACTTTTATTAGATACTATACTTGTTTTTATTTTACTAGTACAATTTTTAATGGCACTCAATTGTGGCCATTCTAGTCACATTAAATAAAAGAGTTTTAACTAGTTAGATGAACTCTCACTAGTTTTAATTACAAAGTATACTGTTAAGTAATGCACATAGTCATGCTGTATTTATGGTATACAATATTTACTTAAATTATGTACTAGTACCAATGGAAAGAGTACTGAAACATCATACACAAGTAAAAGTACCATTACTTACACAAAATGTAGTATAAGTAATCTGTGTAATCTAGTAAAAGTATCTGTTGTAAATATTACTCAAAGTATGAATAAAAAGATAGGCATTTTAAAAATACTCAAGATTAGTGAGTAGTGAGTATTACGCCATAAAAAGTCCTTTTGCATTTACATGCATTTTGTGCAGTGATGTGTAAATGAAACATTCTGTAGTGCATTTAGTAATTTTCCTATATTCATTTGTTCCTTCCAACTTTCTTCCATTGTTTGTTTGTTCTGTCCTTCCTTCATTCTTTAATTTGTTCGTTCCTTCATACGGTCCTTCCTTCGTTCCTCCCTTCATTTGTTCGCTCATTCACATTTTTGTTCCTCTCTTCATTAGGTCCTTTGTTCATTCGTTCGTTCCTTTCTTAGTTTGTTTAGTTCTTCCTTGAATCCTTACTTCATTTATTTGGTCTTTTGTTCGTTCGTTAGTTTTTATTCTTGTTCCTTTCTTCATTAGGCCTCTTGTTCTTTCCTTCCTTTATTCATTTGTTCATTCCTTCATTCAATCCTTTGGTCCTTCCTTCATTCCTCCCTTCATTTGTTTGCTCATTCATTCGTTCTTTTATTCATAATTTTGTTCCTTCCCTCATTAGGTCCTTTGTTTATTCCTTCCTTCCTTCCTTAGTTTGTTCAGTCCTTCCTTGAATCCTTCCTTCATTCATTTGGTCCTTCTTTCCATTTTTCATTCGTTCCATGTAGTGATTGTTTAAGGAGGCTGTTTAGTGATTTCAGTCATCATACAGTCAACATATATATATATATATATATATATATATATTTTTTACAGTCGACATCTATTTTCTCATCAGTGACATCCAGTGTATTAAAAGACTGTGTGTCAATGTGTGTAAGTATTTTGAACATCTTCTTGGACATTTTAATACTTCTAAAAGGTTTGCTGGATTTATAAAGTGCCCATGTGTTGATGTTGTTCAGGATCATGTGATTTACTTTCTATGTGCGATTTGATTAGACAGGAATCACAGGACTGATTTTCTACTTTAGCCAATCATCAAAGACAAGAAAGAAATAAAGTAGTGACTGCAGGTTGAAGAAAAGTAGTGGAGTAAAAGTACCAACACTGCACTAAAAATGTACTCAAAGAAGTAAAAGTACACATTTATAAAACTACTTAGTAAATTACAATTTCTGAGAAAAACTCAATTACAGTAATTTGAGTATTTGTAATTAGTTACTTTACACCACTGACTAGTACTCATTAGATAGAAGCTATTTAAGTACTAGTGCAAAATTTAAGTAAATAAACTGATACTACAATGTAAATCTATAGATTTAATAGCTTATTAAAACCACTTGCCGTAATCAGCAGCACTTTTGTTTCTTTTCAGCATTAGCCTACCTCCCCAAGGACAAACTGATTTTATACATTTACTGCAGTGAAATGTACAAATCCACACTCTGACAAAGACAAATCCACTCGTACATGGAGACTAATAATATATTTAAGTTGTGATTTAGCTTGTTTTGCTAAGAAATAACAGCAATTTTCTTCCACAATAGCCAATAGCCACACCGCCATTTAAAGACAATGTGATACAATTACAAGTGGCATTGTCACTTTAATGAAAGCTCCATTGTCGTTTCCACAGTGAGTTTCCTTTAAACATCATCATCACCTCCAGGAAAACATTCCTCAGTAAATATCCAGCACGAGTGAGGGAGGGGGGACTGCGCTATTCATTACCAGCCCATGATAAAGCATGCTCTCTGTTGCCTGTTACTATGACCACCAGGATCTTCTCCAAACCAATGAGAGCCCTTCATCTCTGTGTCGACCCAAAACAAGTGCATTGAGAAGGGGGTCGGCATGCTTCATCACTGATCCGCGTTTTCCATCTCCTGAGTCAAGAAAGCGCGTCTGCGATCTGAATATTGTGTCCGGGCAGCCATAGTGCTTGTTGAGGAGGATCATAATAATCGAGTGCTCGCTTGTTGTCGCTGAGAATCCACGCTAGAGATCGGGCTTCATGTTTTAGATGCAAACACACGTGTGCGCTTTCTCTCAACGGGATAATCATTTATGAGGGAATTTAAACCGCGTTTGTTCGGTCTGCTGGATTGGAGGTAGGTGCAGAACGAAAAAGTAGTACTGCAGCAACAATTTGCATTTGTTAAATTTTATATCATTTTGTTGACTGCATTTAACGTATGCATTACATAGTTGCACGTTGCATTAAACACTAAATGCGCTTCAGCTTGTGCACGGATCCATACAAATTCTGAAATGTCATTTTTTTTGTATTAAATAAATGCAGCATTTGCTTACTGCATTTAACGTATAGTTGCATTAAATATATACATTTTAACATTTAATTCTGCATGAATCAGTGCTAAAATACATTACAAATACTAAAATATATATTTTTGTATTAATAAATATTCATCACTGCATTCTAAACATGCATTATTTTGGTTTAGCATTAAACATGCATTCTAAAAATAATATTTTAATATTTGTATGCACCCTTGCTGTCAAATCATGCATTATTTACATTGTGCATTAAACATATGCATTTAAAAATGCCATTTTTTTATTAAACAGCATGCATAGTCACACAATTGCATACACATTCACAAATTTGTGTATAACAATACGCTGACTGAAAATACACTTGGGTTATGTATGACATGCTGTTGTATTTCCTCACTCTTATGAAACCTCAGACTCGTGAGAGCCTAGAGAGGGTCTAGTAGCATGCATGGAGTAGGTATCATAATCATAGAGCTAGATATCCAGACATAGCTACGTCAGCACAAAGTGGTTTGCACACAGATGTGCTTTCTGTCTGTTGCAAGGTCTTTCAATTTAATGATTGAAGTAGGCTGGGCCTTGCTCGTACCTCCACTGGAGCTTTAAATGAGCCTCAGTCAATGGTTGCTGTGCAACTGTCATTAATGTGTCACGGACTCTGATGTGCTTGAGCAGTCGCAAGGTCAAGGAGGTCATTACAGATGTGCACTACGTCATTGACTAGATGAGCTACATAATGATAGACTCTGTGTTTCATAGGGAAAACAGCATGGGATTATGTGTGGGGTTTTTGCAGAATGACACATCACTTTCCCGCTCACAATAAATTGCAAGTTCTATTATTTTAATATTTATTGTATATTTTAACATACTCTATTTCTATCATTTTTTTATCACTTACTGTATAAAATGCTTTGCTTGGATTGAGTAGGCCTGCTGCTACTGTGAGTGTCAAAGGTCAAAACAAAGAACTTAATTGTTTAGATAATTTATTGTGTTGTCCCAAGTTATCCTTGTTTAATAGAAGTACACAACTTACTATTACAAAAATAATATACTTTATAATATGCAAACTAAATGTTGTTTTGGGTGGTGGCTTAGTGGTTAGCACTGTTGCCTCACAGCAAGAAGGTCACTAGTTCGATTCACTGCTGGGCCAGTTGGAAATTCTGAGTTTGCATGTTCTTTGTGTTTGTGTGGGTTTCCTCCGGGTGCTCCGACTTTCCCCATAGACATGCGCTATAAGTAAATTGGATAAACTCAATTGGCCTTAGTGTATGAGTGTGTGTGAATGAGTGTGTATGGGTGTTTCCCAGTACTGGATTGTAGCTGGAAAACATATGCTAGAATAGTTGGTGGTTCATAGTTGGGACCTCTAAAAAGAGAATAGGTCGGAGGAAAATGAATGAATGTTGATTTCAGACTATAAAATTCATGTTATTTGCAATTCAGTTAAATTGTATTATTGATCAAATGTATATATTAAATATAGTTGGCTAAATAATTATAATTAGTTGCAGTTAGTTGAACTGAAGAGTGATTGAGACATACTTAAAGTCCACGTGAACCAGAAGTTGCTGCAAACTTTTATTTCGGTATGAAACTGCATTTCCATATAAAATGGAATATTGAGTATTGGGTGGGGTTTTGTTTTTGCACTCCTCCTCTCATCTTTCACTTGCAAAAAACTAAAGGGTTTGAAGGGCATGGCCAAGCATCTTTTGCGCAAGCCATCAAACTAATGTCATCAGAGTAGGACTGCTGCTTCAGAGTACAAGCAAATGGTCAGACTTTAATTGAAGATTATCAAAACAAATTTGCACAGATAAATTGTCCACCAGACTGACAATGTTTGGGTGTCAAAGTAAACATTACAAATTTAAAATTCATGTAGACTTCAAGTACTTTGAAATATAATTATGTTGCAATAATCTTTGAAATCTGGTCACAGGATATTGCTCAATGCATAGATGCGCACTCATCATAAAACAAGTTTAAATTCTACACAAAAATGCTTGCCATATATTTAATTGTATTTATAAGTTGTAGTTACATGTTTGTTTTATACCAATAATGGAATAATTTAGTACAATTAAATTTAGATTTAAATGTATACGTTTGCTTGAAGTGAAATGATTCTCACATTCTCCTGTACACAATTTAACATACAAAAAACAGGCGACTAATTAAAATCTTAAAGACTGTAAAAGTAGGTATATAGGTAAAACACTTAATATTGTTGTATCTGCAAGTACAGTTTTTAAGGTCTTAAGTAGAGTATAATACAAGAACACATTCAGAAGCACACTTCGATTTCACAAATGTAATGCTGAGCCCTAGATCATTATGTTAAAGATATCAATACAATCAATAGATCTGCAAGACACTTGCAGATACAATGGTTTTTCTGACTGTCTGTGATCATCACTCAGAGCACCTTTGCTTAATGAACAGTAGGTCGAACACAGCTAGATTCATCAATCACTGGTGTAAGCAAATCAGTTAATCCATACAAGCAAATAACTAGTGATTTGTGTTGAGGCGAAAAAAAAAAAGACTCCACAGAAAGCCTCTACAGCAGGGGTGTCAAACTCAATTCCTGGAGGGCCGAAGCCCTGCACAGTTTAGTTCCAACCCTGCTCCAACACATTTACCTGTAGGTTTCAAACAAGCCTGAAGGACTAAATTAGTTTGATCAGGTGTGTTTATTTAGGGTTGAAACTAAACTGTGCAGAGCTGCAGCCCATTTGGAACTGAGTTTGACACCTCTACAGAAAGCCCTTTTTTTCTGGTGATATATTTAAAATTATGTATGTTTGCATGAATAAAAATGGAGATTAAAACAGGAAGTACACATGCTTCATATCACTGTACTGAGAGGTTAGAATGTAGGTGTACTTATTAAGCAGCATAATGTGTCTTTGATCCATATTTTTGCAAACAATTTAGCATACTGTACAACCATTTTAGCAATAAGTAGGAAGCTGGTTATAGCAGTTTATGCTTCCGTGAAAGTGATGCTATAGAAGTTGCTATGCGTTCGACCATAATTGTTTACCAGTTTGCATGAACATTTTTGAATTTGAACTGTATTGAAATCAAGTTCAATGAATGCAATGCTTAGATCTGGCAACACACCCCTACAAGCTGTCACTCAGCCTGTGTCTGACCAATTTCATCTCAAGCCATTTCATAACTTTTTGATTTAGTCGCTAATTTGTTTGCATTTGTACAATCTTATTCATACATTTTAGTACAATTTGCTCATCCCCAATGATGGTTTGGTTTAGGAGCGAGGTTTACCTCCTTTTAAATACTCTACATTTTCATACGAATAAAATCATATGAATTTGTAAAAATTAGCCACTTTTCTGACAATAAGTCAAATGATTCTTCATGAGATTGGGTTGCTCTGACAGCTGCTGTGAGAAAAAGACATGAATTTATTCAGCAAATTATTTTTCTTAATTAAATTTTTCTTAATATAACATTTTTGTTATGCCTGGATCTCGATGAACTCAGACAGGCCTGTCTGGAGGTATTCAAAAGTGGACAAACTCAAAATTGTTAAGATCCCATTTATACCTGTATGTGAGCAGACTTAAGCCCTGGTTACACTAATTCGTTTTTCTTTTAAAATGCATAAGTTTTGCTACAGTTACGCTATCCGTCCACACCGAAAGTGCCGAAAACAGTGCATTTTGGATATGCTGAAGAGTTTTCATTTTAAAAAGCTGCTGCTCTGTGTTAGTGTGGATGGGGGAAAACCGAGACATCTGAAAACTGAGGCGGGGTTGCAGACATTTGCCTAATTGGGGCTTTTTCCTCAATATTAAGTAGCCTACAAAGTTCAGTCTTGCATCCTCTCATTGTAAATTCAGACTTCACATGTTTGATAATTTTCAAAGGGAAAAGTGTACGATGTTTCACTTTCTTAACAATAAAATGAAAGCATGATTTAAGTAACTGCCTGTTTTTATTTTGATATTAGCAACTTAACAGACAGCAGAAATATTGAGGCGTTGTGTAGCTACATATTTACAGTTGAAGTCAGAATTGTTAGCTCCCTTTGATTTTGTTTTTTTTAAGTATTTCCCAAACCATGTTTAACAGAGCAAGGTCATTTTTACAGTATGTCTGATAATATTTTTAGTCTTATTTGTTTTATTTCGGCTAGAATAAAAGCAGTTTTTAATATTTTAAACACCATTTTAAAGACAAATTATTAGCCCCTTTAAGCTTATTTCTTTTTCGATAGTTTACAGAACAAACCATTGTTATACAATAATTGCCTAATTACCCTAACCTGCCTAGTTAACCTAATTAATCTAGTTAAGCCTTTAAATGTCACTTTAAGCTGTATAGAAGTGTCTTGAAAAATATGGCAAAGATAAAATAAATCAGTTATGAGAAATGAGTTATTAAAACTATTATGTTTAGAAATGTGTTGAAAAAAATCTTCTGTCCGTTAAATTGAAATTGGGGACAAAAATAAACAGGGGGGCTGATAATTTTAACTGTATATGACTGTCATCTTCATGCATATTTATAACAAAACGTAGCCTATAAGATTACTGCCTCCTTCTATTTTCATTGAAAATACAAAACATACCCTGTCTCTTTCACTGAATATCAGTTTTAATAATCAAAAATTGCCATTATAAAACTATAAAGTACAACAAGTTTATACAATATAGGAAATAAAGCAAGCATTCAGTCAATATGCAGAATTAGTGTACGCGGTTACATTAATAAATCTAAGTGCCCAGCCATAAGACCTGTTAACAAGTAATAGATTCAAAAGACCAAAGTCGGGGAATATGTTGTTAGATATAGACAAGATGAATTATATATCACGTTTAACAAATATAGTGAGATTAAATCCAACGGTAGAACCTTGATGAACAGTCCGACGTGAACAGCTCTAGGTAGGTGCTCAAAGAACGCTGCATTGCATGCCAGTGTGTATGTGTGTGTGTGTGTGTGTGTGTGTGTGTGTGTGTGTTCATGTGATGTGCGTTTCCAGCGGTGTAATGTAGACGGAGAGTTGTTCAGAAATGCTGGCTGAAACGCCAGTGTAGACGCAAATTGTTTTCATTCTAAAACGCTGTTTTAAAACTAAAACGTATTTGTGTAAGCGGGGCCTTATCCAATAAGCGAAGTAAGCAGCTTCTTAGGGCCCTGGGAATTATGGGGTTCCGACCAATACCAAAAAGCCTATATTAGTCATATAGCTTGTCTATAAATTTTTTATGTTGAAAAATCTGTCTATAACCATTAAGAATTTAAAGTTATTTCTTTGCCCCCAAGAATAGTGTAACGTTCCTTCCATACTGCACATGCAAATATTAAAATCCAATCACATATATGGCTAATTAACTGTACATACTTTGTGATTTTCTTTTTATTTGTGAATTTACTCTATTTAATTTTACATAAGAAGATGAAGGTTCCACTTAAAATATATTTTTAATGTCAGGCTTAGTCAACAGCAGACACCATCTGATTCAGTTCAAGGTCATACATCGTCTACACTACACTAAAGCCAAGCTACATACAATCTTTCCTTCTGACTTACCAATGTGCACCAATGTGACTTTCCAGTCACGCCTTTTGGCTCTGTTCCTTACTGAATAGATTCTGGACAAACATAATTGACTGGTACTCCAAGGCTTATAGCAGACCTTTTCTACCAAATGCTGAACATGCCATCTTTGGCTTCTCACAAAATACGTCTTCTCTCCCTCAAACAATGCAAAAATCTTTAATGCAAGGCATGGTTGTGGCCAAAAGACTAGTACTTAGCAATTGGAAATCACCTTTACCCCCTTCATTCCTGAACTGGATTTCTGACATGATATCTGTAATTCAGATGGAGAGACTCTGAAAATGTTTGGTTACTTGGGGTCAATTTCTTGATTGATTTGACAAATCTGTATCACAAGAGCAATCCAGTCTCCCTCCGAGGATTAAGTTATATAAGTTATATAGTTTTGATTGAATGTTTTGTGACTATGATGCAGTTTTTTGTTGTATCTTTTTTGTTTTCCTTTATATTATCCTTTGTATGTCTTTTTATGTCTACAGTACGACAGTTTTTATGTCTACAGTACGATCTGATGTTTGTTCTGGTTATATATATATATATATATATATATATATATATATATATATATATATATATATATATATATATATATATATATATATATATATATATATATATCGAACCTCTTTTTTCCCCCAACTTGGGAAAAATGAAGGGAAGATTGTTTCAGCACATTTCTAAGCATAATAGTTTAAAAAACTTATTTCTAATAACTGATTTATTTTATCTATTTAAATATCTTATCTATTTAAATATATCTTATTTATTGCTATGATGACAGTAAATAATATTTTACTTGATATTTTTCAAGACACTTCTATACAGCTTAAAGTGACATTTAAAGGGCACCTATGGTAAAAAATCTACTTTGCAAGCTGTTTGGACAGATCTGTGTGTTGGTATAGTGTATAGACCGTCATACTGGGGTGATATGAACACACCCAGTCCTTTTTTTTTCAATTTAACTACAAAAAAAGGGTCGGCCAACCTGTTAAATTAACATGTTCCGGTAGTCGCGTGTATATGTTATACTGTGTTATACTGTGTATATTTATTATCATCCGTTTATGATTGGATTAACAAAAATGCGTTTTAATAATAGATGTAAACATGGTCTGTTCCTTGTTTTTGTATGGCTTTGAGCTGTTTTATTGAGCTATTTCGAAACAAACAAATCATGTGCTAAAAGATTTTTGAAGTTATAACATACAGGTGGTAGCCTGGGTTTGCCTCTTCGCAAGTTCTTTCTTAAACTTGAATTTAAAGTACACACTAGGGGCTTAGTAACTAGATATCTATAGTTAATAGGTCATAAGCTCTCCCTAAAGTCATGCATATCGCACTGAATGACGTAATATCCAATATAAAGCATTTAAATCGTTAAACTGCTTTACAATTCTGCAACTAATGCATCTATATATAATTGTCCTATGAAAATGAAATGACAAATACATTAGTCAGTCGCTGTAACAGAAGACACATGTGCAGCTGGTCCCTGTGCTGTACAAAAACTGTGCAAAAGTGAATCTTGTTAAAATCTGCCCCCAAAAATCTGTGAAAAAAGTGAAAATCTGCCCCTAAATCAATATTTGCTTGAAATGTAAAAACGAATTTCAGCTGAAGTGCCTTGCACAGGTGGATTTTTGCAAAAGTAGTAACAATCTGATTTCATTCAGTTCTGGGAAACGTTTCTGGATCATGACCTGATGCTTTCAGCTAGACTTTAAAGGCTTGGGTTGATGTAATAGCCAAGTCATCTCAGGCACGAGCATATGAGTGATGTTAGCTTTACAGGGTGGTTTTCTTTGGCTCAGGTTTGCGCTGACACCTTCATTCACGGAGCTCCTGGGTGACGGCATCGCTCTCTCTCGCGCGGCGGGATGGGGGTGTCGCTCCTACGCTCTTACTGTTCGAAATAAAAGTCAGTCTCAGTATGAAAAGTCTTTGAAGGTGCAGCCGAGTGTGAAATTTAACCTGATGTGGGCCATAATGTTTGAGAAAAAAACAGCAAGGAAGAAAATTCCAATCTTCTCTTTAAAGTAAAATTCTTTTGGTGTCGTCTTGAGAGATTTACGGAGTTCATTTGTCAAGTGTTATACTGAGTGGCGAGTTAATTTGTCTTTTGAGTGTAGCAGCATGACTGCAGGACAACTTTCTTTAGTTTAGACATGCCGATTAATGAGTCTGTCGTCAGTACAGAGACAGGATCAAGGATTTGTAAAGTACAATATGCATGCTCAATTATGCTTAAAGATGACAATGCTGCATTTGCTAATCTATACACATAAAAATAAAGCAAATTGGTGAAAGCTGAATTTTTTTTCTGTTTCTCAGAATCACTTGGATTAGGTTTGGATTGGTTTAATTCATTTTCAAATGTTTAAATAAAATGGTATTTAACATGAATAAAATAAATATATATATTTCACATTGACATAAATGGCAAAATGTTTATATATATTTTCAATGCATTTAAACTTATTTTACCTAATTAAATTCTAAGAAAGGACATTCCACATTTAAAGAAAAGTAAAACTATGTTAAAGTAAAAAGTAAAACTGATCATTTTAAATAATTTTAATATGAAAAACTATATATACTTTAGACACCTTTCACATTTTATAGTATGGTTAGAATTTCAAAAATAAGATGTTTTAACAAAAATAAATATAGGGTAGTTGAAATATATTTTGTAATATATTGGTTGATATTCAATTTTTTTTATTAAATTAAATAAAAAAAATATAATAATAATAACAATAACAACAATAAATACTAATAATAATAATAATAAGTATTGTTATTATTAGTATAATAACAATAATAAAAATTCTAATTATGATAATATGTTATTAGTATAAATAATAATATAATAATCATACTACTACTACTACTACTACTACTACTACTACTACAAAAAATAATAATAATAATAATAAAGTTACGTGTTAATAAAATTATTATTATTATTATTATTATTATTATTATTATTATTATTATTATTATTATTAATAATAATAATAATTTATTTATTTAATTATTTAATCATTTATTTATTTTATTGAATGTTGATGTTACAAAACAATTTGACCATATATTTCAAAGATACAAAACATTTTAAATATAAATATAAAACCAAATATTACCATATGGGTTGATGGTCATCTTTACCTTCCCATATTGGAGCATGTTAAGTGGTACACCTGGCATAGCCAAGATGCTTGACAGCCCTTCATAAGCGCCGATCTGTATATGTTGTCACTTTTCCCCAGAGGCGTGGAGTAAGTTTCAAGCCTGCAGACGTGCATGTCTCCATCTGAAAATAGCTCCAACTCAGAGAGGGGGCTTGCCTCTCACTTTCTTCTTCATCTTTTACCTCCAGAAACCAGCTGCAGTCTAGGACTTTAACCCTGAATCGCAGTGGATCCTCTGGGCTAACAGGAGAAGTGTGGACGCGGAGCCTGCTGTCTGTCAGCTCAGACCTGCTGCCTACTTTCAGTCCTAATGCCTGGTAAGGATTTGACTTTTGTTTCTTTGGCATTGTGTAATTTCTTAGTTAATTTATGTATGAGGAAATTGGGTTGGCTTTTGTCCTGTAAAATTTATGAATGCACAAAAATTTGTTACAATCACAGCAACAGACAAACTATTAAATATTTTAGAAAGCTTGTAAAGAATTATGGCAATATTTAGCGTCAAGCATTTATAAAAAAATAACTGTCATTATCTGAGAGTTAAGTAGAAGAAAAGTGCACTTCAAAGCATTTTTGATTCCATTTTTTTTTGGTTAATAATCTTTAACTTCAGAATCAATGCATCTGACCAAAATATTAATTAAGTTAAACTTTGCATACATGATTTAAAAAAAAACCTGATTACTTATTAAAATAAGTCTGAGTAACATGAAATTAGTTGTTGTCATCATTTTTTTTGTTAAGTGTAGTGAATTAATTGATAGAATTCGTATTGTGCAGTACTAGTTATCTTAACCAGCACATGATAAATTGGGTAACATCTTGGGTAACATTATTGAATGGTTGAGTTGACAGAATGCTGTGAATGTTATTTTTCTGTGCAAAGAGTTTATTGCACAAAGCTGTGGAAAGTGATAGACTTTTATAATAGCTATATTAAAAATAAGAAAAGATTAAGATTGAGAAACAAAGTTCAGTTTAAAACCTGTACCAATGTTAGCACCTATGATAAAAATCATCTTTTGTTAGCTGTTTGGACTGAACTGTGTGTAGACATAGTGTGCCCACAGTCATTTTGGAGCGATAGAAACACAATAAGTCTCTTCTTTTTATTTCCTGACATTAAAATAAGGTCCAAATCTCTTTCATTTTGAGGCCCACCGCAACGTGACATGCGGCTTTCCCACAGAATTGATAAACAGCCGCATATTGACAAGTCTCTGTAGTAACGTATATAATCATATCAACAAGACAGGACGTGCGCAAAGCAACCAGACTTAAAAAATCTGTTCAGCTCACTGTGATCATCAATCATCATCAAATGTAATCAGGAATGAGTTTTACAAGTTTAAAATGTTTTTAAAATTGTACATGTTTGTAATGAATTACGTACAGCGATTTTGCCATCTTTACTTTGTCATCACAGCCACATGTCAGTACAATTCTAAAAGGAGATGCTTCAGTTTGGTTTGTGGGCATTAAATCAGGTTTATTTTGTACATTAACATAATGAATATCCATACAGCAGTGGATATTAACTTTTATCCTGTCACATTTGCCATGCAACAATAGTGCAAAGTTAAACGCACGCGCTGTGCGTGTGTGTGTGTGTTTGTGTGTGTGTGTGTGTGTGTGTGTGTGTTTGTGTGTGTGAGTGTGTGTGTGTGAACTTTGTAACGACATTGTGTGTGACTCATCGAAAGGCTTGAATTAACTCTACAACAAATACATAAAAAAATCATTGGGAAAGTTTTTACTGTTGTATTTCTCACAAAAGCTACTTGAGATCTGCCTCCTTCATGTCTGTCACTGTGCTGTGTATCTGACGCAGTCGAGGCGGAGATTGAGGCACACTCTGACAGGCATGTAAAAAAGGGGTAAAATAGGTGCCCTTTAAATATTGTTTTTGTTATGTATAATTAGTTATTAATATTTTTCTACAATACATTAAAAAAAAGGTAAACTAATTCTGTTTGCTCTTGTCAGTTGTCCTATGTTGTCAAGAAGTTCAAGACCTCAGAGGTCAACCAAACCAAAACATTTTAGTTTATTATTATTATGTGTTAAAATGTTTTACGCAAATGTTTTGTTGGTTAGATAATAGTTTATTTAACTTAAAAATGGCAATAAATGAATGAATAAATAAATTAACAAACAAATTTAAAAAATAAATAAATATTGGAGAAAATAAACAAAACACAATTTGCAAGAAAGATTTAGAATAAAAAAATAAAAAGAATAAAAAAGAAAAAATATAAAATAGAGAAAGAATTAAAAATGCTTGCCAGAAAATGTAAAAGTTAAAGTGATATTTAGCAAAATTCCTTTCAGTAGCAGCAGTTTTTCATGCATGTGCACTATTTTAGAAACCCTTTTCTGATTCAACCCAAACAGATACTGCACACATGTTTTGTAATAAGCCCGACTTGTCATAGTTAAAAAAGAGCCTTTGTTGCAGTCTGCCATCTCTCTGACAACATTTATTAATATCGGCTAAATTGCATTTCACTCTGTAATGCAAGGCATCCATTGATTAACTGTCCATCATAACACTGCAATCCTTTCAACGTGACCTTATGTTCATTTTCCCTTTTAGTCTAATAAAAAATGCACATACACGGCACCTCTGTGACTTTTGCTGGAGTTTAAAAGAAGCTGTTTGAATAGCAGGTTTTGAGAGGTCGAACATGACATATACAGTACAGTAAGGCACATTTGGTGCAGTATGATTACAGGAACATGAAAGCTGTCATGCAGATGTGTTACAGGAGGCCTGGCAGACTCTCGACCTGCTCCTGTTTTTGTTATGGGGGAGGGATCTTTCATGACTCTTTCGTGTGGTATTTTTAACTTTGTATAATAAAGGAGTGCCCAGTCCCTGTTTCCTGAAACTGAAGCCTGTTAGAGTTTTAACTCAGTAGATAAGACAGTAAAGTTCATACGAAATGTATACATATAATAAAATTCAATATACTTTATATTTCCTCAGTATTTTAGCATTTGCTCTGAATTCGTTATTTTAAAAAGCATGGTAGTTTGTACACACTGCCGTTTAACAAAATTACACAACACATTAGACAGAAGAATATTAAATAGGTTAGTTCATGTCTTTTCAACCCCCTGAGAGCTTTGTTCATCTTCATAAATTGAGATATTTTCTTCTTAGATATTTTCTTCTTAGCTTCTTAGATTTCAAAGTTCAGTAAAGGAACCAAAAGCTTTGTCAAAACATTCCATGTGACTTGTGTGAATCATCTGTAATCAACACTTTTGGCGGCAAAAAAACTAAAAAGCGTCTTTGTTCGGCAATGTCTTCCACCGGGTTAGGGTATGTGTTTACTACAGCCAATGCGACACTTGTGTGTTGCACTGCTAATTCAAATGGCAAAACTTAGTACTACCCGTAGTAAATGCACACCTTTACAACTTGGCGAAGAAGAGATGTCATTAGCGAGCAAAGTCGTTTTTACAGTTTCTATGATTACAGTCGTACCACTAAAGCCACATGGACTGTTTTGACAATATTTTGTTTCCTTTTTTGTTTTTTAAAAGTTATTTTCTATGGATGAGAAAGCTTTCGGATTTCATCTAAAATATCTCAGTTTGTGTTCTGAAGATGAAGAAAGGTCTCAGGGGATTGGAACAACATAAGGGTGAGTAATTATTGACAGAATTGTCATTTTTGCGTATTTTGGTTAATTATTTAATTTATTTAGAGCAATAAAAGTAACTAGTGAAAGGTATACATGAATATCTTTGCATTAATGATGGTTTAACAATAACAAAGTGCTTCATTTTACACTAACCTGCCACTTTGTTTGGTACACGTCGGTAATACTGGGTTGAACACTGTTTCTTGCATAGACTCTACATGGTGCTCTTTTGGATTGAAGTCAGTTGAGTGTTGAAGCCATTTAGGATAGTAGAATCTATCATGTTCAGGGAACTAGCTTTGTGATATTGTGTTATTCTGGAATGAGCCTTCACAGGATGGATACAGTGTGATTATAAAGTGATGGCCTATATAAAAATCTGATATATGGAAATATATGCAAAACACAAATTAAACTTTTAAGTTCATATTTAGATTTCACAGATATAAAAAAAATTCTCATACATATAATGGTATCCGCTACATTCATTCTTCCATGGTGGGGCGCCACACCAAAATTCATCCCGCCATGGCGACATTAATCATTTATCATTCAAAACATTCAGTCATTGTTTTATTTAATAGTGGGTTATAATCACACCAAAATGTATTAAAAGGTAAGTGAATTATATTGGTGCTAATTTTACTGTAATCGTAGTAGTACTGTGCGTTATGGTCCCTTTCATATATGTAAATGTATATAAAAAGCCTTTTCATATATATTTTGTGTAATTTTTGTCTGGCCGAGCATCCAGTTGAGATTGATGTGCATGCTTTTGCAAAATATCCCTTTCATATATGTAACATATATTATCCTGGTCACAATATGGTTCTGTTAGTTAATATATTTACTGACATAAACTAATAATGAACAATGCTTTTGCAACTTTTATTAATCATAGTTTAACATTTACTGATGCATTATTAAAATTCAAATTCAGGCTGGTTAATGTTAGTTTATGCACGGTGATTTAACATGAACTACCAATGAACAACTTTATTTTCACCCACTTACTTTAACTAACATAAATAAATACTGTAACAAATGTAATATTCATTGTATGTTCATGTTAGTAAATACATTAACATTAACTAAATCAACCTTATTGTAAATTGTAATCATTTTCCCAAATATACATATACTGTACAGCATATGACATACACAGTATATCTGTAGAATGCATGTTCATGTATGGCAAAAGGATGTTTATCCTTGTATTTATAAAAATACATATTATATGTAAATATATACTCTCCCATTCACACACTGTGGCCAATGTTTATCAAGGTAACCTACTATATTGCATGTTTTGGGGAAAAAAAACAGAGCATTCTGAGGAAACAAACACAGCAAGAACGTGCAAACTCCATGAATTAAATGTTCATTGCCATTACACAGTAGAACTAAGATCATACTTACCACAAAATGTACCTAATAGTAAAGAAACAAGTGACACTCAAGTGGCAGTTCAGTCCTGAGGATTTTGTTTTGTTTGTTTTGAAGCTCTTCCACTTTGAAATTTAAGGCTTTACCATCACTAAAAACATTATGCTTTTTGGGTTAAGTTAAATATTCTTGCTTTCGGTTTTATTATTTTTCTTGTTTTGAGAAAAGGCACACTTAATATTTGTATCTTACATGCCTATAAAATCATTATATTGACGAGTAAATATTGTTCTCCTCATGTTTGTACTTTAGCCTAATTATATCTCAAGCAACCACCAAATTACAAATATGTGCTGTTTATATTAACTATTAAAACTACAAATATGACAATATATGTTTACACACACTAACTATTTAAGTATTTAAAATAGGAGTATGTACATATATGGTCACATATATTAACTCATTCATTCATTTTCCTTCGACTTTATACCTTTTTATCAGGGGTCGTCACAGAGGACTGAACAGCCTAACTGCTAAACTATTAGAACAAAAAAAAAATATATATGCATATATGTTCACATATGCTAATTATCATTTATATGTCCATATATTACCATATATCAGATTTCCGAACAGATGGTTAACAATAATGCTCAGGCTGACTGTGGTGTTTAAAACTACCATCCAAACTAAGACTCATAAGACCAGGCAACCCCAAACGTCTAATAGTCCAATTTTGCTGAGCATGTGTGAACTATGTGTGTGTTGTAACCTCGGTTTTTCTGTTCCCCCTGTTCTAAACCTTGGTTGTATCAATTGGTTATTTGTCTTATAGTAGTGTTTCCTTTCTATCAACTCAAAAATAAAGATGTTTGTGAATGAAAATCCCAGTAGGTCTACAATTTCTGAAGAACTTAAACTAGCATTCATGGCACCAACAAACATGCGACATTTGTCACTTAAATCATCTTTCTTCATCATTCTAATGCTTGTTCGAACTTCAGTTTATTGGTTTGACCACATAAACATGCCTAAATTGCTGCTATGGGATGGAATTATTAGATGTGTATATTAATGAGCAGCTAAAGAGGTAATAGAGCAGCCAGTAGTACCTAATAAAGCATCCAGAAGTTGTTTATCATCACCAAATTATATTAAAATATTGAAATTATATAAAAATATAGTCAACTCCAGCACTCTAAATAACACATCAAAACCTGTTGAATAGGGTAGCTTGACTCTTTAATCCCTCCAGATCTTCTCAGAAATGTTTTGTGAGCCAATTAATTGGGTGCTAAATCGTTTTGGGTCGTTTGAAGAGTTTCGAAATCATACCGAAGATTTTCTTGCAGAATGAAAAAAGCTGCCAAGGCACACCGAACCTCTCTTTGATATCAGTTGGCTGTTTAAATGGGATTGTTTTGAATGATGTCTTTGGGATTTGCTAGCGTACACATGCCGCTATCATGTCAGAGGACTAGTGGACTTAGCAGTCTGTCACTTTGGGTGCCCTCCAGAGGTTAAACACCCAATTACCAGATGGATCTTCCAGCCCAGGGGAGTGCTTCTGTCAAGAGGAATGGGTCCAGCTGGTTTCGTAAATGTCAGCCCATTTAGATATTTGTCAGATTGCGTCTAGGAGAAGGTGCTGGCATGCTGAGTGCAGGCTGCTTATCTTGGCTCTAAGGTTGTGTCCCTGTTTCATTCGCTGTCCATTTTGTATACATTGTTAGACTCTCTAAAAGCTTTTGCCTCTTCAGACACAACACAGTGCTTCTTAAAAATGAATTTTTAGTTTCAGAAGTTTTCAGCTGCTGTTTTGAAATTATTTCACCAGGATATGTCTAATCTTGTGCGTGCTTTGTCAGACTAAACATTCAGATCAAGTTGAAGACTCCATAGATGGCAACTCTACCAAAAAAGGAAAGATGCCAGTGTTTAGGACGTTTTCTGGGAGGTCTGACAAAACGCATGTACTGTAAGGAGGAGGTTATTCTTGTCTATATCATTCATTATGTGCCTGGATAATATCTTCAGCACATTGTTGTTGGTTTTTGTGGTTAAAAGAATGGATACTTGGACTCTGATAATGAATTTAATTTGTAATGTATATAAATTAAAACTGTTATGCTGATTGGCACAAAACATGGTGCAGTATTCTCAAATTCTATTTTACTTACTGTAAAGAAGTTCTACAATACTGAGAACTATTTTATTATATATACAAATAAGCATTAGCTATATATATATATATATATATATATATATATATATATATATATATATATATATATATTGTAATTAAACATGTATCATATTTAATTTTATTGTATATTTTTAGATTTAGAAATTCTTAAATATTCCTTATATATGATATGTTTACAGTTAACTTATTCATTATTAGAGAATTTGCTTGGGTTATAAATGATAAAAACCCACTATCCAGTGTTTCAATTTCCCGAAAATTATTTTAGTCTTGCACACAAGAGCAAAACAGAATAGAAAAGAGAAAGAGAGAGAAAAATTGTATATTATTAACTAATTAGTATAGCAGTCATCCTTTCTATAATCATATGTTTTAATACTAAATTCAACGAATGATCAATGTTTTGGCATTAGCACGTTCTCTGCGTGTTAGTGTGGGTTTACTCCAGGTGCTCCTGTTTCCCTCATAGTTCAAAGACATGCGCTATAGGTGAATTGAATAAACTAAATTGTCCGTAGTGTATCTCTATGTGTGTGTTTGTGTGTGAGTGTGTGTGTGTGTGTGTGTATGAATGAGTCTGTATGCGTGTTTCCCAGTACTGGGTTGTGACTGGAAGTGCATCCGCTGTGTGAAACATGCTGGAATAGTTGGCGGTTCATTCAGCTGTGGTGACCTCTGAAATAAAGACTAAGCTGAAGGAAAATGAATGGATGAATAATCAATGTTTAATCAAAGTTTAGCTTTTCCAATGTTTGACAGCAGATATTTAGCTTATATTACATTAATATAAATCTAATTTACACAATGTGATGGAGCGTTTGATTTTATTTAATCAACAAATCAATGTTTACTCAAAGTTTAGTTTTTCAATATTGGAGAACAGATTTTTAGCTTATATTACAGTAAAATAAATACAATGTACACAATGTGGTGCAGCATCCGATTTTAAAAATACTCCTAGCAAATAAGACATCTGTATTTCTGTGTCAATAAACATGCAATTTTTCTGTAACTCCCACCAGAATTACTGTATAGGAGTGCAGTATAATAAATAGAGTTGTGTCAGCATTATATTATTGCATTGGACACAAATCAGTGGGATGATTAGACCCATTTTCTATTTTATGTTAAATGTATTCTGTGCAAACTCTTATCTTCATTTAGTAATTTTGGAGTATTTATAATATTTAAGCTCCTGTAAAGGCTGTGTGATGATGAAGAATGGAATAATGTGGACAGAATCCTGACATTGAAATAGAATTAGCTGCATAACTTGAAGTGTCAAGAATTTAGCCAATTTTAGATTATTAGTAGAACTGTACAGTTAATCAGATCATAATATGGAATATTGTCTGTGAGCATTTAAACATAACAAAGACTGTTCTGTTTTTCTATATGAATAAATTTCATGATTTTGTTTTCTACAAACATATCAGCATGATGTTTTCAGGGTTTGCAGTTGTAAGAATATGAATGTATAAACTTCATTTCCAGATATGCTCAGTCACTTTTTTACCATTTAAGTTTTGAAAAAAACAATAGCAAACTCATTCACACACAGAAACGCACAGCGACTTTAGGATCCAGAAAAAAAATCAAAGATATTTCATAAAAAGAAGAAAATGCCACTAAATTTGCTGTGTAAATGTATTAAAATAATATACAGTATGATGCAATTATTACATTTTGACATGAAAATTTAATACCATCATGTTTTTAAAGCCAAAATATGATTTACACTGGTTTACAGCAAAAATATGAAAGTATTTTTTTTTTTACCTCTTTTTAATTTACGTAATACATTTTTATCTCCCCATGCAAATGCTTTTGGTCGAGTTTACGACTTGCATTGCATCTGGAATTTATCCTTTTAGAAAGTCTTTTGTCCCCAAACTGTTTTATCTGGGATTTTTTACCATCAGCCTAAGCTTATCTTCTAGACATGCTTCAAATTCCATGAAGTAGAAAAGTGACTACTGTAGCTAAATATGAATCTCTTAAACTCTGAACCCTCAGTGTGTCTGCTCAAGATTGTTTTGCTGTGGCTTTCGATCTCCAGCTGTTCGAATGTTAAGTGTCTGACTATCCAGTGTGTCGAGCGCACGATTCTCCACGACACCTGCTGATTCCACCAGCTGGATCACAGCAGAGACACTCCACTTTTGGCAGATGTCCCGATATCTCATTGACTTGTGTAACTGAGGACAATATCTAACCTCTTAAACTCACATTAATGCCACTGAACCATATTTTGGCCCAACCATACTAATTCACAAGGGGCTTTTTTAATTCAATCCCTTCTCTTGTGGGAAGATCATGTGCTATGCACTTTGCACAGTCATTTAACCCCAGTGGGAAACATGTAGACTTGCAGTCCCCGTCCAGGAATGGCCTGTGCCATATTTGGATTGTGACCCACTCAAAGTTGCATGAACCAAGCAGCATAAGGCTCGAAAATAGCAGTTGGTTAAGTATGTTGTGCTCCACTCTGGTCCATTACTCTAAACTAAATTTGGAGCAGTTATCAAGATGGTTAGAGGTTTTGATGTACAGCACTGACTTGCTTTGTATGTGTGTTCATTCCCCTTATATATCAATGCAGTTGACTGTATTCTAAACTTTTGAGTTTAGTGTATATTTGTCAGATTAAATGTATTTTTTAAGACAATTTCTGTATTTTGATTCACTGGATTACAGAAACAATTGAATATTTAATATTTCCCAGGAAAATGATAAGGTTTGTTGAACACCATATAAATTGATCAAAAGTAGCAGTAAATTCTTTTGATTTACTGTTAAAATGCAGATAATAGATATTTACACAGTTTGCACAAATATTATACACAGTATATTCCAACCCAGACTCATTCTGAAAATGTATTCCCGGCCAATCGACCGACCCACCCTCCACCTTCCCTAAACCCAACCAATTTTTACCAATTGACCCGCCCGCCCGCTTACTTCCCTAAATCCACCCAACAGTTTACAAAAGCCATCCAGAAAAAGAAAAGCCCTCGTCTGATTTTTACCACTTTTTCGGATTTCACCACATTCTCACCCTGTTATTCACTCGTTCGTTTTATTTTTTGCATTCTATTTTTGTCTTACCTGATTTCTGGAACCGCTCTTCCCCGGACTCTAATTCCATCATCGTCATCATCGTCTTGGTCAAGTCCTCTCTGCGTCTCAAATCCGCCATCATACACCACAAGCTAACTGGACAAACTGGTTGCGGCAGGATAGCCCTCCACATGTAGGTAAGCGGTCATCCAGTAAGCGCATAAAGGAACGGTGTAGTACCGCCCCCTAGCGTTTGCTTAAAAAAATTAAATGCAGTCGTATGTATCTCCGGCTACATAATTTGCTAGCTTCAGACACGTCCGCAGGACTAGGTTTTCAGAATGAGCTTGTTTTGGCATAATCAGTGCTTAATTTGTAAATATATAATTTCCTGAACAAAACCAGGAAATACAACTTATCGTCACCGACGTCCTCCTCACAATTTCAGTTTTCCCAGAACATGGCGTTACTAAGCGGTTAGAGCAGGAAAAAAGTATTAAATTCCTGAATAATCTTTAATTATTTTGTGTAACGTTTTGGGTCAACCATGGGTAAAACAAACAAACAAACAAACAAACAAACAAACAAACAAACAAACAAGCACAAGTTTGTTATTAGCTTAGATTTACATTAGACAAACACAATCTCCTTATCTCCTTTGCATGCTTTTTTTTTTAAATCATATATCGTATCAATGGAACCCCTAAAGAGACATTGAAAAAAAGAAAACTTTCTTGTGCGCACCACAACATCAAATTATGTTTTATTTTCACAAGTATAGACTATTAGATAGACTTTTCCAAATACAACATTTTTGATAATTGGTCTATGTAGTGCAGAGATTTGTGCAAAGCATAATTTGCTGAGGTATGAATGCGAAAAATTATGATTTAATTGACAACAATGGATGTTGTTAAAGTTGTTAAAAACTGGGAGATCTACTGTAACATATTATACAAACATTGTAGCAGCAGTAGACTGGTTTCTTTTATATTTCTCATAAAATGTGCAGCCATGATCTAAACAGCTATGTTTTTTTTTGAGATATGCTAAGGTACTGTATAAGTGGTACATTGGCTAAAGGTGTATGCCAGTTTTCCAGTAGCTGGATTAATAGTTGCAAAGCTACTGCCATTTCCATGGTCTTGTTGTCCTTTTATTACACCGTCAAATAGCCAAAGTTCCAATTTCCAAACTTTTCCAATGTATACTCATATAGAGCTTATTTGTGTACAGAGTTTGGTGATGCCCCAATGAAAACGTGATTAAAAATGTAAATAATTAAGTATGTATTCAGATTCCAGAGAATTAATCTATTCTAGTTTGGTTCTGAATGGTGAAAAATCTTAGACTAGTTCCCAATATAATATTGTCTTAGATTTTAATGTTATAACACGTTTATATATGTTAAATATACTAAATCAGAAACTTTTTTTAATTTTTCTAATATTTCACTGCTTTTATTGTGCTGTTTATTACTATCAATAAGTGAAGCTTCAAACATAATGTATACATATATACAGTTGAAGAATTATCAGCCCCCCTTTGAATTTTTTTTCATTTTGTAAATATTTCCTAAATGATGTTTAGCAGAGCAAGGAAATTTTCACAGTATGTCTGATAATATTTCTTCTTCTGAAGAAAGTTTTATTTGTTTTATTTCAGCTAAATAAAAGCAGTTTTTAATTTTTTATAAACCGTTTTAAGGTCAAAATGATTAGCCCCTTTAAGCTATTTTTTTCTATTGTCTACAGAACAAACCATTGCTATACAATAACTTGCCTAATTACTCTAACTTGAAAATATCTAGTAAAATATTATTTACTGTCATCATGGCAAAGATAGAATAAATCAGTTATTAGTAATGAGTAATTAAAACTATTATGTTTAGAAATGTGTTGAAAAAAATCTTCTCTTCCTTAAACAAAAATAATAATAATAATAATGAACAGAGGGGCTAATAATTCTGACTTCAACTGTTATAACTATATATAACTGATATATATATATATATATATTCAAGTACTACGCAGCCATGTTGTATTAGAGGCTAGATTTGGCAATGAAATTTTATGGCTAAAACACATGGGAGCAATTTAAACCAATTATTTGAGGCTTTAGAAAATATGTGTTGGACTTGATACATCAAACAGAAACGCAGCAGCAAACATGTACAGTTCCCAACTTAATGTAATCGTGATTCAGAAGTTACCATTTAGGAGAACACAGAGTTTGTTGTGCCCTGACTCATATAAATAGCCTGTTTGGAAGTCCCTGATGAAGAGCAAGCAATTCTTCCTATTTTGGCAAATGCAAGCCGCTCATCCAGCACATATTAGCGTCTTACTTTGGGGATTTGAGAGAGCTCATTACTCGGATGTTATGTTTTTATGGTCAGGAAAGGCAGGAGCTGCATTGTAATCATTAAATTGTTCTTCTGAGAACATCTATTTTGAAGACATGCATAATAGAACCTCCAGAAGGTAGGATACTATGCATCAGCACAATCTATATAGCTTTCAAATGGAACTCAATTACTGTTATCGCATTATCCACACTCAAGTGTCTAGAACAGAAAATGTGTGCGTTCTGCTGAATAATCCATTTAGAAATTTACTTATAACTTTCTATATATTTAAAACTTAAAGTACAATCACTAAAAAAAGACCAACTTAATTTTTTAAAGAACTGATTTTTGTTTTCTTAAAAAATACCACGCATCTAGTTTTAATGCACCACATCATGCTTATTTTAATGCACCACACACCTGTTTTAAAGCACCACTCAGCTTAGGCGTACATACATGTGCATATAGTAAACCATAAATACTGTTTTTGATTTATCCATCTATGTTATTCTACTGACAAAACTGTTCGTTTTCAAAAGATTTAAGGAAACAATCTGCCAAAAGAATTGAAACCTGTCATTATTTACATCTCTCAAAATGACAAACCATATGAAATCATTCAAAGAACTGATTACTTTTCTCTTTAAAAATACCATGCATCTTGTTTTTAATGCACCACATGCGCCATCTCAGCTTACATACATACATGTACATATAGTAAACCATGAATAGGAAGAGGACGGAAGGGAATTAATAAATGAATAATTTAATTTATTAAACTGCATGTGTTGGGTATATCATTATTATAATCACTGTCATTATCTCATTTAGTTTTTTTTTGCTTCAGATTTGTTTCTTTATTAAGTGTATAGGACAGTATTTCAGACAGGAAGCAAAGTTGGAGAGAGTGAGAATAGGGATGGAAATGTCATTGAGTCGTTATTCGAACTCGGGACACCCTGGAGTGCTACTGCACCATATGTCAGCGCTCTAACCACTAGGCTATTGTGCTGACTCTCTCGATTGGGGAAGCAGACAACAGAGGTGTGGATTTAAATGCAGGAATTATTAGGGGAATGGTCGGGCAAGCTAGGGTTCACACAGGGGCAAACAGATGAATACAGCCAATCCAGAGTCGTGGTTATTAAACAGGCGAATGGTCAGTACAGGCAGCAAGCACCGTAAACAAACAAAACTTAAAGAGTTCACATTTAGCTGATGATTGAATATAAAGTGTGTTTGGCATGCTGTCCTGGGAGAGAGGCCTGAGCTCATAAGATCCTCGAGCCCGGGGCTCCCTCCCGTATGCAAGACGAGAGGGGAGTTTGAGCTCAGATAGATCTCGAGAACTCCCCTGCTGTAGTAGCTAATGAACAGATAGTGATTGCTTTTAAGAGATAACTATTTACTAGGTGCATGTCTGGTCATTTGGCATTTGTGTGGAGTTCGCATGTTTTCCCTGCGTTCGTGTGGGTTTCCTCCGGATGCTCCAGTTTCCCCCACAGTGCAAAGACATGCGGTTCAGGTGAATTGGGTAGGCTAAATTGTCCAAAGTGTATGAGTATGAATTACTGTTTCCCAGAGATGGGTTGCAACTGGAAGGGCATCCACTGCGTAAAACATGTGCTGTATAAGTTGGCTGTTCATTCCGTTGTGGCGACCCCAGATTAATAAAAGGACTAAACTCCACACAGAAACTTTAGTTGGCTTGGTAAGGACTAGAACCAGTGACGTTCTTGCTGTGAGGCAACAGTGCTAACCACTGGGCCACCATGTCATCCATCTAGGAAAGGAGGAGGAGTTGGGGTGGAAGATGGCTATTATATGGAACTTAGGACTTTTATAGTGGCTGATTAGTCTGATCATAAATTGATGAATCAGTGAATCATAAATTGGATAATGCAGGACCAGCCACAAGCAATCATAAGCACGGGATCCTCTCAAAATTCATTTATAAATAAACTTCACAAAGCGAGGTTAAAACACGGCAAGGCAATGTAAATGAAACGCGTCACAATGTTCACAGTACAGATAAACAAAGACTTGTAATCAGTCCGTAACATTCCTCTTGCTGTGTGCGTGATCAATGGAAACTTGAACAGGTGCGTGTGAGCGGTGCATGATGGCATATGTAGTCCAAATTATGGCTAATTTCGAGTTTACCAACAATCTGCAGCCTCTAGATTGCTGGTGATTTTAACAATAATATGAATGAGAAGTATTTTAATAAAACCAGTATTATTATGAATTTCGTTGCTCTTTTAACAAAATTACTTTCCTTTTTTTCTTCAATTTTTATTTTATTGATGTTTATATGTTCTGCGTTTGCCATATGTTGTATGTTTTATGTTGTGTTCACCATAGATTGTATGTTTTTGCATTCCTATTAAAAAAAAAAAAAACTTCCTCTGTACATTTCCATATGATTGCAGCATGTCAAATATATGTGCCTAAATATATGTGTAAATCTAAATATTTTTTGTATAGTGCAAATTAGAGTGCATAAAACTGCTTTGAAGACAGCTTATTACTGTTTAAAAAAAGCTTCTTCTCTTCTGGCCTTCGAATGTTGAATTATTCATTTTAAATAAACAGACTAATAAACATTAAGACTGAATCCATTAGCTCTTGCCCACTAACTAAAACTGCCAGTGCTGTTTTTATTTTTCTCCATCTTGGCACTTGTAGTTGATTGATATGGTTTCATCTCTAACCTTCCTGGTAAAAGGCTGAAGTGAAAATGGCCAGCGCCCAGTCCTTAGGCAGAAATCTGACTATAAATACGCTACCAAAACAGAACAGCATGATCACCAAGACAGCATGCACAGACAAACAGTACCAGTGTGTATTTATTCATTTAGAAAGCTTGTTTTGAAAAACAGCTTGAAAACAAAACTGACTACACTTAATGTCTATGCTGTTACTGTCCATGATTCTTCCATCTATTTTATTATTCCAAAAGCTTTAAGGAAATAAATAATTTCTTACTGTCATTTAATTAATATAGTTTCTTCTCATGGTTTTAAACCCAGTTCATGTAAAATAATGCTAACTTCTTTCCCCCTGAACACAAATGTTGATCATTTAATCAATGTCATGTTTGAAGAGGTAAACAAGGCAGTAGTACATTGTGACTTGGAAACAGAATATTAAGTAGGGGGAGGGGCTTTCTGTTTGTGCATCATTTCATCCTAGCAAACTTACGGTAAGAGGGGCATTATTAGGAATATTGCATCTGAAGATATCGAACTCACTTAGAAATGGAAACTCACTTCAAATGTGGAAGCAAATGGACAGATTTTGCTCAGCAACTTTTTTTTTCTTTGGATTACAGGGTGTCCTCTGGGTCTTGAAATGTCTTAAATTTCAAAACCTAAGTTTAAGCCCTTGAAAAGTCTTAAAGTCACTGACATATTGTGCTATAGGTCTTTAATCGTTTTAAGCAGGTCTTAATTTTGCTTTGTCCAAGTAAGACTCAATTGGGGCCCATATCCATCCAATGAACACAACAATACATCTCAATAAAACCTTATTTTTCATATTTAATTTTTTTCTTTGCAAAGAGATACAGTTCACAACAGCTGTTTAGATTAAATTCCCTAACCCCTAACCATTAGAATAACAACCTAGCCCTGCTATAAGAGTTCACAAAAGTTCATTCTTAATGGTCTTAAAAGGTTTTTAAAAAGTTATAAATTTGACTTGATAAAACCTGCAGAAACCCTGGATTAACTTGTACAGATTAATTGTTCACCTAAAAAAAAAAAGAAAAGAAAATTAAGGCTTAATGAAGTAATGCTTAATAAAGTCAACCAGTTGTGTGACAAAAGAAAGTTCATTCACTTGACTGATCATTTTTTGAATACTGTCAATTGTAAACTGCCAATATTGTCATTGGTTTTGGTGAAGAATGACTTGATATTTCAGCAACTTTACAGTTGTGGCAGCTGCCATTCATTTCCTGTGGCGCATCACATTTTAGTAGATGGTATGTATTTATGTGTTTATTTAGATTCCCTTCAGTCACTACCACTATCAAATCTTAATTTTAATCAGTCAATCAAAAAACAAAAACAAACAAACATTAAAATAAAACAACAGAAACAATTAACAAAACCGAAAAAGGAAACAATTTTAATGAATAGACACTAATACCTCAACCAAACATAGACAAATTCACATTGAACCATAGTTATAGAAACAAAACTATAAAACATATAATTTGAAATGTGTTCAAAACATTAAAAGTAGAGTGTTTCTGCGCCGTTAAGCACAATTACCTGCTTCTTATGGCATTTTGATACACGTTAAGTTCTGCCATCTACATTACTGTACATTCACAAAATATGCAATTATACAATTTTGTGTGGATAATCAGTTTACAAATATTTTCTCAAATAATGATTCAGCCGAATATTCATAGTAATATTTATTCTTTTTTTTTCAATTAAGAAACAGAATTTATATGAAAGCAAAGCAACTTATCATGACTGAAGTTTATTAATAAATGTTACATTTTAGATATATTTTATATATTTTAATGATTTTTATAAATTAAATGATTATATATTTATATTATATTTGATTTTATAAAAGTTGTTATAGCAGATATTGTGTTATATTTCTCATTTCACTTTTTACAACGCCAAAATAAGGTTTGTAAAGCTATATAATTAGAGGTTTCTGTATTTTTTGTCCTCACTGATTTGAGAAAGGCATATTTGACACTACTTAAAGGTTCAGGACACCCTGGATAACTTTTTTTTTATATTAACAGATTTGTGTGTGTTGAGCATCAGTTAAGACAATGTTAGCACCTGTCAGCTTTAATTGGGGGGAAAACTGGATAATTTTGAGCTTTTGTCAGCTAATTTCAGCTTCCGGTTTTAAAATGATTTTTGGGGCGGGATCAAAATCGGCGACGCAGCGCAGTACTGCAAGTGCAATGATGACGTGTCGGTTTCTCATTATTATTCATAGCGGAGTTTTCTTATCCTATGAGAAGAGCCGGCTGCTTAATTATTCATGAGACCTGCCAGACCTGCCAGAGTCAAGCCCGAGCTGTGTCACGGACCAACGGGCACACAGTATTTAGCCGTTCATGAAGGCTCATATGCGTTTGTTTCCATGATCAACGCGGTTTGTTGCATGTTTTCCCCCGCGATTCTGTCAGGGCCGATCATACAGCAAAGCTGTGTGTGTGCTGCTAGCATTTTTGTCGGGAGAGCAGCACGAGAATTAGAGAATGGCGGACGCTGACTTTCATCAGGAGTTCGTTTACATTCAGACACATCACTGTGCTGCTGTGTTTGCCTAAATCCTCCAGATTACAAGCAGGGCTAATGGTTAAAATAGACAGGTCAGGAGACCTGCTGCACTGAGTCTGCTGGATACGGGGATTGAGGGAGAAGTCCCCATTTATACGGTTTACATGAACACACTTATCTTTATAATTATATAAATTGTGGTTATGTGTATATGAAATTACGAATAACAAATGTAGCAGGGCATTAAATCACTGTTTATTTCTTTGCATTTTAACTTTGTAAACTATAAACTCATGCGTCTCTTCACGGTTTGTCTCATTTTGTGAGCTAGCTTCGTTCGCTCACGTTCTCCCCTGCTGGCCACGCCCACTCCTGCCCGATGCTCGCGGAGCTCCACGCCCATTAATCATGCATCTTTTGAAAAAATTCCGAAGTAGACTTTAACTGAAAGTGGGGGTTGTCATGGCCCTTTAAGGATCTGAGTTTTATGCAAATATATGTTGTGCAATCATTAAAAAAAAACAAAAAAAAAACATAACATTAGAACATGCTTAAGTAAAAATTGACCAAACCTGATTTCACCAAAACCCTCACTAGCCAACTGTGGTGGCAAATTTCATCATGATCAACATATTTCAAAGAATGAGTGTTTCCTGATTCCAAAGTTCTATAGTGAATGGTGTAGATATTACTTTTTTGTAGTTTCTATTCACCACTTTAGAAGCTTTCACCATTATGATGGCTACTGCTTCTAATTCAAACTCAGAAATGTGAAATGTCACCATATGACTTTTTAAAAATATTTTTTAAGGGGTTTTCTTTTATTTGGATAAGATAGTAGAGAACAGACAGGAAAGCATTGGAAGCAGAGAGGGGGGAAGGATGTGCATTCGACCTTAAGTGGGGAATTGAACTCAGGTCATCCGGAGCACCATGGTGCTATATGTTGGCTTACTTAACCACTAGGCTATTGGAGCTGACCACCATGACATTTTCATGCCCTTAAACATGACACTGAGTAAAAACTGTGATTGGTTACTCTACATATCAATCAGTCATTGATCAATAAAACTTCAAGAACTACAAGAAAAAACCCAAACTAGACTCAAACACAAACTTGAAGTCACACAATCTTGATCACAAAATCACATCTATCATACAACAGTTCCCAAATAGTTTACTGTCTTTATAAATCAGAGGTCAGATCTCCCTTTAAATTCCTCTTAAACTCCCTTTAAATATAGGATGCTACAATACTATAGTTACAATAATAATAAAATAACTTAAGATTACAATCCCAAAAATTGTGCACTCAACTAATATGTCAGGAAAAAAATATTTAATTATAAAAAAGCAATAAAGGTAAATAGTCAATAGGGGTGTAACAATATATCGTGGTACAATTTATTGCAATACAAAAATGTCACAATATGCATTGTGGCGTTATGACAAATGTTTTGCGATATGACATCTGTTTTCTCTTATTGGTTGAGCTACATTCCACCAGCTGTCACATGCATTCAGATTGCTTGAACTAGCAGCAGTAGCAGGCCAATATGAATGCAGCTGAAATAAAGGATGTCTCGTCCTCTTATAAGTTCAGCATCTGACAACATTTTGTTTTTCCAGTTACTGAAGATGACGGTAACAAGAAAACAGACAATCACAAACTGCGTGTAAACACTGTAAAAAAATAATGCTGCCATACAAAGCTGTGAACACTACGAATAGGATGTGCCATTTAAGCCATCACCACAGCACCAAAATGCAATCGAGTGTCTCACTTAAGTGCCAAAACTAAAGAAATAACAAGATGCAAAGGAGGATTTATGGCAAGAGACATGATACCATTTGGATTTTGCGAATTGAATATAAATAAAATATCATGATGCATATTGTATTGTGAACATCAAATCGTGATACACATCATATTGTGAGCTGTGTGTATTGTTACACCCCTAATAGTCAAGAGAAACATTACAAATTAGATTTTTATTTTATTTTTTTATTTTTTTTTTTGTGGAACATTTAAAGTATTATCTTTCTATTCCTAATGATGTTTGATGACCAAACGCTTATTTTAATAAATATAACTGTTTAATAAAAAAAAAAAAAAAAAAAGCTCATCTATAGCTGGCCTGTCCAATTTCGGTCCTGGAGGGCTGGTGCCCTGCAAAGTTTGGTTTCAACCCCAACCAGACACACCTGGTTGTGGTTGGAACCAAACTTTGCAGGACACCAGCCCTCCAGGTCAATCTCCTACTAGGCTTTCTAGAAACATCCTTGCAGGTGTGTTGAGGCAAGTTGGAGCTAAAATATGCTGGACACTGGCCCTCCTGGACCGAGTTTGGACACCCCTGATCTACTGTATATTCACTGAGAAATGGATAAAAATATTCATTTCCAAAAGAGGCTGTGCACTGTATGTCACATTATGAAAGTTTTAAAATAATCTGAAAAGTAAAAGATGCTGAACATTGTGTGACAACTTAGCATTTAAATATCCCTATGTTAATTATTATGATATGCATATTTAATCTACTTTTAAATTAATTTTCAGCCTAAGCCGGTGTTAAGTAGCTTTCATGTCTACTTCTTGTCCTCTTGGAGCGATTTCACGGTGGAACTATTTATTTGACGAGCACATTGAAATATTGATGGCTATGGATGGAAATGAACAGGGCCCGTTGGCCGGCCATGGCATTTCCCCAGACAGAGCGCTTGCTAATGTCCCGAAAGATAAATAAATGACCAGTGTGAGTCCCGTTCATGAATATAAATGCAGAGCTATGTCCATTTCTCAGGCGAGTGTCCAGCTCCCTTCCCCTCCAGCTGTTCTGTCGCCACAAGTCTGTACCCTTGAAATCCAATATCATAATCTTTTCCTCATTTACTGCTGACAGGTCATTACAACCTGTGATTTACCCAAGTCCAGTGGTGTCGCAGGCAAAAGTGTCCCCCTCCCCAGGTTTTGAACCAGATTTATTGGCTTGTGGTGTATGAAGATTTATTTTGAGGATGACCTGCGGGTCTGTTTTTAATGAGACACTGCGTGGGGCAATCCTGTTTGGCTCAGTGTTTTATTAAGGGCTGAAGGTGAATATTTATTATTGTGCTTTACATTTTATTTTGCATAATAACTTGTATTATGCAATGCTTGCAATGCTATTTTTCATCAATATTTAGAACTAGCGAATAGGCATGGGATGGTATAAGACTCTGAGGGTATGATAACCTTGGAAAAAAATATTATGGTATCACAGTATTGTGATTATTGCTCTAAATATGCTCTTTTTAAATGTCTTGGATTAAATCTCTATTGAACACAAAATTTTTATTTTAAGAAACATTTAAAGTATTTTGGAGCAGTAAACATGTCGGACTAAATAATTAAGATGAGTGTTTGATGTCATAAACACAGATTTTACATCTTGCAAAGGTATCTTTGGATCTCTTTATTATCTTTGGATATAAAGTAAAGCCACTGCTCTGTTCAGTTCTACAGCATGCTGGATGTTGGTTTTTAAGTGATTAGTTTCTCAAATGTTTGTTGAATCATGAGCTAATCAGTTCCTTTTGATGTACAGGGTCCTTTTCTGATGGAGATACTGTTGCCTGAAACAACTAAATAAAATACTCCTTAAAAAAACAACAAAAAAAAAAACAACAACAACAACTTACATACACCTTAAAACGGTATGACAAAAAATTTTGGAAAATTAACTGTCCAAATCACGATAAACCATAAAAACCGGATATAGTCTCATGCCTACTTACAAATGTCATTTTAGAACTGTATATACACACACACACACACACACACACACACATATATATATATATATATATTTCAGTGGAATAATAGGATGTAGGTAGAATGTTGACATTGCTCTTATTTATATTTTTGAAAAAATAAAGCAATGTATCAACATAAAAATGACAAGACTTGTAAATCTTCTAAAGTCATGCAGCAGCATTATGAGGTTGTTATAAGTATTGTTGTTGTAGTTTTTGTTAAAATAGATTTGTTGAAGCTGCAGTAAAATAAATGAAAATGAAAAAGAAAATAGTTTAAAGCTCAATAGTAAAGTATTAAAAAAATCATCCAAATCATTCATGTTGTATTCTATTTTGTAAGTTATGTTTTAGCTTACTAAGGTTGTTATGAGTTAAACTAGTTTTGTTCATTGAAATAAATCTGCAATAAAATAGATATTAAATTTAAACAAAACATGGAAACAATTCCTTTGCAGCCAATTTACAAATGCACAAAATTTCTAAATTAAAACCAACATTTACATAGAAACTATAATCAAGAAACTAAAAAAAAATAAATACATTTTTCAACAATACATGTTGTTACAAGGATATTTTTCTTTGTTTGAAATACCTTTGAAGTTTTCCTAAGACAGATAACACCTAATTACACTGCAAAATAAAATCTTGCTGCCTTACTGATTCATGTAGAATCACATGAAGTTTTCTAGTTGTCTCAACTTACATAAATCAAACTGACTAAAATTTTGGGCTCTATTTTAACAGTCTAGGTGCAAAGTCTAATGCGAGTGGTGCAAAAGCATCAAGTGCGTGTCTGAATCCACTTTCGCTATTTTAAGGACAGAAAACTACTGTTTGTGCTGTGGCCCATGCTCTAATAGGGTTGTGCTTATCCTCTTAATGAGTAATGGGTGTGTTGTAAGCATAACATGCATTTAACCAATCAGAGTCTCACCTCACATTCGTAGTTGCGTCACGCCATGGCGTATTTGCTATTTACATGGCAGACTTTGTAAGTGGAAAAACGGAATCGAAAAAACGAATGCTTCACTAGTGAGAAAACTGTTAAACAGATCATCTGTGCGAGGAGAAAGAATGAGCCATTCCATTCGGCCTCTTTACTTTCTCTTTACTTTACTTTTACTCTTCACCTCTTTACTTTCATGGAGTAAGAAAACAGTGTTGTACACACTCCACTGAAGATTACATTTTTAATTTAGTTTATTTAGCGCAAAGATTTGTTTCAAAACTATTTCTAAATTCAGTTCTTATTTCCAGCAAATTAATAAATGAAGAGTAATAATGAAGTGTGGTCAAAAGACTAGAGTTATATCCAAACAAATGTCCCATTCTTATGCTTCATACGATAATGCATACATCTCCAAAACCCTAGAGGTGGACAAATCTAAACTTGTTTTTATTAAAGCAAATATAAATACACATATAATAAATAATACTACTTATAATACCATGATAATTAAATTGCAAATTGTCATGAATAAACTGAAAAAAGCATGAAGAACACATGAAGGTATTCTTTTTTATATTTATGTAGAAAATGATATTTTTGTAATATTCTAATCCTTTTTTTTAATATAAAAATATTTCTTTACTGCTGTACATCCTGTGTGTATTGAGCGTTTGAACCTGCAAAGACACATAACTAACACACTCTGCTCTGGACTTAAGACCAGCTTTTACTTGGTCAATAGTGTGGTCTATTTTAGTTTATCAATATAGCAATGCACCAACAATGCGCCTTAACACACCTCCTTTATAGACCAGAACACCCATGAGTCCACAAAGTGGCGCAAATGTATTTGCTATTTAAACATGGCGCGAAACATGAAAATTAGGGTTGCACTGGCCTGAAAATAGCAACAAATCACGCCAAACACGTCCTGTGCCTTATTGCGCCGAGTGTATGATAGGGCCCATTAAGTTGAAGATTTGATCATTTAAACATTTTATTTGAAACCTGATTAATGTATACTAACTTGTATGTTAAATAACTTAAATCGTTCTAGTCATAAGTTTTTGTCATGTCGTTTTTTGCAGTGACACAACCCACTTTATAACCAGAATGAAACAAAGAAAACTTTGGAAGGACATAAAGCTCAGTCAACGATGACAGAAATTCCACTTATCCCTTTTAAAATGTAACCAAACACAAAGGTTTAGAATAGCAAATTTGTATGTCTCCCGCATGTCGTGACCCCCGAACGCATTGCATACCACCATCAAAGGCTGGTCTCAGGTGAAGTTCACTTTGCGGTCTGAGCGACGGGTGGTCTGTGTGTGTGTGTGTATGTGACAAGTGGCACACGGCCTGCCAAAAGCTCAACATGCGTCCTGCACATGAGCACACACATATTTACCTCCTCCCAATGATGAGTGAAGTCATCCAATAATGTGATTAAATGACACAGTTCCTATCATAGACCATACCCTAAAATATTCAGCCCGTGCTAAAATAAGTCAGATATTTTCAGAGTGCGGTCACACGGGCTGTTAATCCATCACTGAGAAAGAAAAAAAAGTGTAGTAATCTAGGTCAAACTCAACAGGGGTTTAATTAGTTACAATGCTAAGTGCTCAAAGAGTTTGTTAAGCGCTAACACACCAAAAGTGGTCATGCGTAAGATGGGCGAATGCGTGTGGATATGTGTGTGTGTGTGTGTGTATGGTGTGTATTTTGATACCGTGCTGCGTGTTTCTGAGCTGAAACGCCATGGCTTGGATCACCTTTCACTTCAGGGCCTCATATCCTAAGAGGGATGTTAACTAGCCGCATTAGACTCTTGCTAGCGCTGCTAAACCAGGCTATACCTGCACTCATGCATGCTGTGTGTAAGGATGAATCAATGTTTTACTTGCGCATGAATGCGGCTTGCTGACTGATTTTTACTGATGTCGTTTAGGACTGTGTGATATCAAGACACTGCAAGAAGGAGAGATCTTCAATATGAACACAGGTAAGAGCTAATCCTTTTCTTTTTTGTGGACTGTATGGTTGAAATCTTGGAATAATAAAATGTTAGTTGTACTTTGGCTAAAAAATAAGGTGATTTTTAGATTTTTTTTTATAGTTTTTTTTTTTTTTTTTTAGTCATTATGTTGTTGTAACATGGTGTATGCCAATCATTACCTACAATAATATACTGTTCACAACTTTCTGAAAAAGAGGTAAAATCTACTGCACTTGTTTTTCACAAGTTTTTGCATTCAGATTTTGTTAAATGTAAACTTGTTATATGGATTTAAGTAAAATTTACTTAACTAAGTTACCTAAAAGTACTTTGTATCAAGTATATTACTCTCTCTTTTTTGCTTTACTCAATGTAACAATGAGAAAAAAAAACATTTAAGAATTTAAGCGCATTTACTCATTGTTACTCTTTATAAGATAACATATTTACCACACATTAGAGAAATTTAACATAATTGGCCATTTTGAGTAGAAAATGAACTCCAGATTTAGTTACTGCGCTTGACAACTATAGCGATGATAAAACATTTTAATTACAACTTAACAACAGCAAAAATGCCACAGCGCATTGTGGGGACATCATTATTAGAACGTTTAAAAGGACTTTATACATTTTATTACTCTCAAAGGATCATAGTAAATCATTGTTTGCATTTATTTGATCAAAAATAACAAAATATTATTATTGTATTATATAAAAATACATTGTCCCTCAGAAATCATTCTCATTAAATTATAAGTAGACTGTTTGTTTGGGAATAGGGTTGGGGTTAGGGTTAGTGTAAGTTGACATGTACTTGCAAAGGTTCTTATAGTCAGTTATATGTCTGTTGAAGGAGCAGTATCAACAGATATTAAGCAGACAGTCTACTAATACTCAAATGGACCATCAAAATAAAGTGTTACTATCAATTAAAAGCATTCTTGCTGATACAAAATATTTCATAGATAGCTAATATTGAATACTGATGTTTTATATACCGTACACAAGCTCAATGGGGCCAACTTTATTAGTATTTTTGACTTGCTTTTGTGTTCTCGACAACAACAGACAAAAAAGACCTTTAGATAACTCAGATCGCTATTACTTTTATGGAATATTTGGATTAAATGAAACTCACACTTGTGTCTGCATAAAATAATTTTCTAAATTTATTTTACATAAATAAAAAGCATATTTAATTAAATGTAAACTTTAATGCATAAAATAACACTGGAGAAAATGTCAACATATCGGTAAGAAAATACTGTTTTTCTATGCATAATTCCACATAGCAGATACGCAGTGAATATTAAACCTGCACTTTTTGTTTCCTTTTTTATTGGAAAAGTGTAATTAAAAGAATATGATTTATATTAATTTTCATATTTATTAAGAATATGATTTAAGTTTTTAAGTAGTTATTTTACTAGTATTTGCTCAATTATTTAATGCCCCACTCCGTTAAACACTCCATTTGACATGCCTTATGAGATTGGAAGAAGTTTAAAAAGATCTTGCTTGCAAATGGGTAAAACCTAGTGGTTCAAAATGACATTTCAGCTTCTATAAATCATTATAAAAAGTCATTATATGCTAGTCATTTTTATTGCTCAACCCTTTTGGGATCTGCCCTATTTACATAATAAATGCACATTCAGTAATGTAATTCAATTATATATTTGAATTATTAAACTGACTAATTGTCTACTGTCTGAAAGATAAAGAAGTGCATTTGGCTCAGCAAGAACACAAACAAGATGGAATTCACTGGCCGCCAGCCATAAAAATGTCTACAACCAAGTAAACAATTTACACAATATTGACTCTAATCAAGTGTTATGAGGCAGAAAGGAGTGAAATGTGCCTCTCCTTCTGGAGTTGTTTGTGTCAGGCTGGGCATGTGATTTTGTATTCATCTCAGGGATTCTGAGAAATGCTGTGCAGGGGGTGTTATTTCTTGGCTGACTTTCTTTAAGAACTCTGTCTTTTTAGAGTCTAACAAAGACTCTGGCGCTCAAACTGCATTTTTGACATCCAGAGGTAAAGCAGGCAGGAAAGAGGAAACCTGTCAGGCTACTGTACATCCGGCATTGCCAACACGCACACCCTGCCAATTTAAACCATGTAGTCTGTGGTTATGAACACAGTTTTGGGTTCTGCTCCAATGTTGAATTTCAGGACTTCTTAGAAAACACCTTGAGGTTAATATACAGTCTGATATAAGTTGTATGTGTATGACAATATATTTTATTTCTATTCTGAGTAGAGTTGATAATTTGCGATAAATGATATGGTACTGTTTTAAAACTATATTTAAAAGAGTTTTTAAACTGTTTTTGAAATAATCTTATTTTCATTAAAATCAGTTATACTGTATTTTTTATTATTATTTTTATTATTATTATGCACTACCTGACAATAGTCTTGCCGTCAATCCCAGTTGTTAGAGCAACAAATAATAACTTGACATCTAGTTGATCATTTGGAAAAGTGGCAGAAGGTAGATCTTTCCACTGAATCATAAATTGAATTTGGCATAGGGCATGTGAGAGATCTGCAGAGTGGATGGCAACGTCAACAGCCTGAGGTATCAAGACATTTGTGCTGCCCATCACATTACAAACCACAGGAGAGGACAAATTCTTCAGCAGGATAGCACTCCTTCTCATTCTTCAGCCTTCATATCAAAGTTCCTGAAATCAAAGAAGATCAAGGTGCTCCAGGATTGGCCAGCCCAATCAACAGATATGAACATTATTGAGCATGTCTGGGGTAAGATGGAAGAGTCGTTGAAGATAAATCCAATTAATTTTGATGAATATTAGAAGTCCTGCAAACATGATGAAGTTATTTGAGTCATTGCAGAGATGAATGGAGGCCCTGGTTCAAGTCCATGGGAGTCATACACAATATATATTTTTTATATTCTATATTGTACATTATTTCTGTTAAGTGACAAGACTTTTGTCTTAGCAAAGTCAGATCTTACTGTCCTAATTAAATAATTACAAATCAAGACATGATCATATTTTATTAAGTGTTTAGTCAATATAGAGGCCATTGCTTTTTACAAGCTACTTCTGATACCAAATGATCAATTAGAAGTCGAGTTATTATTTGTTGTTCCTAAAACTTGGATAGGCAACAAGACTTTTGTCAGGTAGTGTATATCCCTCTTCAAATTCAAAGTAATTACTATAGTTCTTTAAAGTCACATTTTCTGAATTCAAATCCAGAGCTCAAAACATAGTATAAGTGTTGTAAAAATAGCTTGCTTTAATTTAATACATCCTTGCAAATTAATCAATTAATCAACAAATCAATCAATAAACTAATCAATCAATACAAAAGTAAACAAACAACAAATAAATATAAATAAATACATATGCTGACTACACAGTACTGTAGGGAATCTATGATTTATTTTATTTTATTTTTGTTTTGTCAAAGTGTTAACGACTAAAAGAATAGTCATAAGCTATGCTGTAATTTAGTGGTGGAGATTTTTATTTATCCTCAGTCTTAAATATTTTATCTGCCAGCGGTTTCTATTTGTTAGTGACATCTATAGTGAGCACAAATGATTGGAAAACTAAATGGAAAGGGAGTCATGGAAAAATAAAACAAATTCACCATAGGTCAAAAGGTGTGGGAAGCCGAAGCACCAGAGATCCACCCATTTGGCATATCTAAGCATGTACATCACACACACACACACACACACACACACGCACACACACACACACACACACACACACAAACACAGCCACAAAAAAACTATTTTGGCACATGGAATGTTTCTGTATATTGTTTCTAAAGACATATTTTGCATTGCCCAGCTTGCATGTGAGTTACAGTTGTCTTGCCATGCAGCAGTGCTGATGCATGTGCATTTGTGTTTGCATGTGCTACTGCGCTTTTCACAGACAGTGGAGGACAAATCCGCAAATGTGCCACGCTTTCACTCACTTTAACCCCCATGAAGAGAATCCAGAGCTCGCCAAACCTATACTCACTCACAGGTATCAGACACACTCAGAGAGAGTCAGAGACCAGACTGCATTAAAGTGCCCTATTATGCTTTTTCATGTAGTTTGTAATGCAGCCGTTTTGAGAATGTAAAGTGTATGCAAAGTTTCTAAGATTAAGGTGGACAATCAATGGCGTAACTGTGTGCTAAGATAAAAAGAACCGATCCTGAACTGCCTGAAACAAGTCGTTAACTTCATTTGCTGCTATTTACTGTACATACTGTTATACCGGTCTATGGTCTTTTCATTGGCTGCTGAAAAAACACTGTACAGTGGTTGTAACTGAGACCTGAAATAGTTTGTTTTGAGAACACAGCAAAAACACAGCAAAATGTATTTTTTATTTGATTTTGAAATTTAATTGTTAAATTTAATACATAGATACTAGCATGAGAAATGTGTTTGAATTACCTATTAAAATCAATAAGTATTATACAAAAGATGAATCAAGTTATCAAATCTCATTAATCTTTTCTTCACTGTATAACTTAAACATTCTGATTAAAGAGCAACAAATGAATCTCTCATTTAGCTTTTTCATTTGATTACATTAAATAACAGAAATAACAGAGGTGTCACTTTAGAAATGCATAGATTCATAATAAACTAATTTGATTGCTATCCTAACATTTTATGCTAATTTAAGACAAACTTTGTTGTGTTTAAAAGAAAACCCACCAAGATTGACATGTTTTGATGGTTTTATTATTATGTATACATGTCTGTTCAAACACTGTTCAACCCAGAGTTTTCTCTTTTGCTCTGCTTCACATCGTGTGTACAAAATCTTTTTAGAAAACAGCGTCTGTCTGTTTTGAGGATTGCATAGGAGGGGCAATGGCGCATGCAAAGGAAAGGAAGGGAATTCTGCAATTTTTATATATATTTCAAAGTGTTTTCATGTGTAATTAAAATGAAAATACAGAACAGATTCACATTTAAGAGCAAGGAGCATCTCCTGTTGGTTCGGCAATATGGGTTGCATATAGGGAGGATCGGCTGTTTAATGCCTATTGCTACCCTTTATAGAAAGATTGAAAAATACAGGAGAAATATGGGAAATATATATATATGTGTGTGTGTGTGTGTGTGTGTGTGTGTGTGTGTGTGTGTGTGTGTGTGTGTGTGTGTGTGTGTGTGTGTGTGAGTATTAACTCTAATGCTAGAAGCAACAACAAACCATTTGAGTAGCTATATGCAGTAGTTGTTTGGACTTAAATCGTTTGATTAACTGAACTCATACCGATTTAATAACTGAACTTAAAATTAAAATGTTTAAGTTATAAATACTCCAAATGTTTTCAATGATATGATATTAACACAAATAATATATGTGTATATGATTTATTATATATTATATATTTTATAGATGTATGTTTACAGCACTCAAATCATTTTGTTTCATAACCTTAATGGTTTCGCCCCAATCAATTTCCTCAAACAGTTTGAATTAACTTAACTTTTTGGGTTTTACAGTGTAGGTGCCATCTGAAAATTTGAAGATGAGCATTTTTCTCAGCTTCTTATGTTTATGTTTGATTATTTCACTTTAAAGGCAATAAGAGTAAATTATTTTTTGCCATAAAAGTTAAATTACAGAACCTACACACAGGAGCCTGAGGGAAATGATCACTTAGAAGAAAACTAGATGGCACTTAGAGGTTATTGCATCTGAAGTCTTCATTTATTTTCCTCCTATGGAATACTATAAAGATTATAAGTCTTAAGTCTTAAAATTGCTTTTAACATTGATTTGAGAAAGTTATATTAAAAGACAAAATATTTGTTTCGTGCTTGACATATTCTGTACATTTTACTAATAAACTGTACAATATATTAAATTTGGTCTTACAAATCTTAATTCATAAATTTTTTTACACATAGAAAACCAAGATATTTTGCAAAAAAAGTCCCCCCTCCCTATGTGATTTCCAAGGCGATTGGTAAATCCAGATAAATTATTATTGTTTCAGTCGCTAGTTGACCATAATAAATAAGGAGAAGGCACTCTAAAAGGAGGGGGTTAGGGCAAACAAATCAATGAAACTTTAAATGACACTGCTAAGATAGAGTTGATGTCGCAATACATATTATAAATAAAAAACATCAATATGTTTGTAGATCTTGTATGGATGTAAACCTACAGTACATTGTAGTTAGGAGAATTTACATCAAATTAAGGAACTTTTAAATAGCATAAAGGGGCACTTTAGCAGAATAATGCATGCATCTTTTCAAACAAGTGGTTCCTATTCATGTTTGTTTGTCTGTATGTCAGTGGAGCATTATTCACTCTGATCTGAAGACACTGCTGCTGCTATTAAATGTGACGGTGTGTTTACTCAGACACCACAAGCAAGAATTTGTCTTTACTGCACTCAACGTCACTCATTCCACATCTGTGTTTAGTCCTGCTGCATCTAAACCTCTTTTTTCCTCTCTTGTGCTCACCATCCCATACTTGTTCTTGCAGCTCCTTAAGGAATGTTTGAGAATGGCAGCTCTTTTTTCCTTTGCTTAAAGGGAAAAAACAGCTCACAGTGGCCAGATTGTTGCCATAGTTGTGCACTTCCATGGTAACAATTGTATACTTGAGGCTTTTTTTCCCTTCGTCTCCTCCAGCACAGTTTCCTCTGAGGGCGACCCTTTTTGTTTGGGCAGCCTAATGGACAATGACCTCACACACACATATTCTCCATTGTTTCATTAGACTGCAGCCGGCAGAATGAGCTAACTGAACAAACACATCCCATTCACAATGCGGTTGGTCATTTAGCACTGTGCTTAATGAGAAAGGGCTGTTATGTTAAATTATAGACAAAATAAATAAACATAGATTTGTTTTTTTGTCAAGTGTTTATATAGGTGTGTTGAAAAAAAAGTCTTCAATTGGATTTTAGAAGTGGTGATTGACTGCCAGATAGTACCCCCCCCCCCCCCACCCCAAAAAAAAGAGATTTTGCTCTCATCCAAGATGTAGATGTCTGATTACATAAAAAACCCTGAAACCACTTTGAAAATTTTACCCTATTAAACTTTTTCCACTTCACCTATCAGTCTTTCTTCATGTGTTCACATATTTTTCTCTCTCTTCCCTTCATCTGTTGCTTAAAAGACTGAAGCAGTGGTTTGGAATAAATTAAGAAGGGAATCTTTGCACTACAGAGACTCATACTCTGCTAAAACATGAATAACTAATGAATGAATATATCAAGCCTCATTTGCATTAAGTCTTGTATGAAGAGATCCCTTGCTAGTGTTTAACAAAGTTCTCTTTTCTCATTTTCACCTGTGCGACCAGACTCTGAATCACAATCCAGAGATTCAGGTAAGCAATTTAATTTTACAAATGTATACATACATTATGCTATGGGAAAAAAAAACTGTTATCAAGTGCAAGAGTTCAGTTGTGGAGGTTAAGACATTTCCATTTGGAACTAGATTAATAGAAATAGAACAGATCAATGATGATTTAAATATGGACCCTCTATTGGCTGTAAGAGTTGAGATGCCATTAAGATGCAACTTAAGATGCCATTTTTTCATTCAGAGTTAGGTCTATCTGCATTCTCTAAGTGTGCTCCAAATGTATGGAATGAGATTCAAGATATATTACGTATGGAATCTTTACCATCTATCGCTATATTTACAAAAATGTAAAGTCTTATCTTTTTAGAACAGGACAAATGTTTTAATAATTGATTATGGTTTATAATATTTTTGTGTGTGTCTGTGTTGTGATGTATTTTTCTCTAACTTTGCTCTGCCTATCTTGACCAGGACTCCCTGGTAAATGAGATATTGTATCTTAATGGGACTTTCCTGGTTAAGTAAATAAATGAATGAATGAATGAATAAATGAAACAAACAAAAAATAAAACAATACATAAACAAATAAATAGATAAATAAATTAAAAAAAAAAATAATAATAAATAAATAAATAAATAAAACAAATAAAAAATACATACATAAATAAATGGATAAATAAAAAATAATTAATTGATTAATGAATTAAAAGATGAATAAACAAAAAATAAACAAATAAATAAATGAAATAAAAATAAAACAATAAATAAATAAATAGAATGTTTATATCCTTTAATTGATCCCACTAACCATCTTTTTGCATTAATGTAACATTTTTAAAACAATCATCTTTACAATTTGAAATCCAAAAAAAATACAAATAAAATGACATTACTCATTATGCTGTATGAAAATTTGAAGCAAATAAACTTGAAATAATTTTTTTTTATAGTTACAACCATGTTTTGCTGAATAGTTTTATATTTTATTATGTTAATTTGTGTCATTCACAGTGCCTCGTGGGATTTTGATGTCTTGTATCTTTATCTGCCTCTTGGCCTTGAATAATTTTTCAAAATATTGTTTTGAAAATTTTATTGTCACTGAATTTAAAGCTGCTTTCGGTCACGAATGTAAAAGGCTTTAACAAAGAATGGTAAAAATCACTATAGAGAAATCAACGTGAAAAAGTCTATTGCACTTTATTAAACAACAAATTATTATTATTTTCTTATTAATCAATTGTGTACTTCTATGGTCGTATATTTGAATACAAAGTTTTTTGTTTGTCTATTAGATTTGTGGAGGCCCAGTAGTAGCACTGATGGTCTAAGAAACGGTGACGTCTGCTCTTCCTCTCTGGCAGCTAAAGGTTACAGAAGTGTCAGGCCCATCTTTCAGGAAAAAAAGTCTCCCACACCGGTATGTTCTACTGTGTTTCCTTCACTCGTTTTGTTTCTCTTATCATTTCTGTCACTGGAGTTTTTCCTTCCACAGGAAACGTCTATGGAAGTGCATTTGACAGGTTTTATTAATGCCATTTTTAACTGTACAGGTTACACCCTTTTCTAGCGTATAGTATACTGTCCTGTTTGGAAACTGAGCACAAATCAAACCTCTTTGATATTACTGAATGATTCTTTGTTTTATTATAACTGTGTTAGTACAGTACTTTCCAGTAGTGGACTACACATTTGTGTTTCGTAATGTGTTTTTTGCATTAGAAACATATAAATAAAACATTTAATAATATATATATATATATATATATATATATATATATATATATATATATATATATATATATATATATATAAAAAATTAAGGAAATAAATATACATCTATAATTATACATCCAGTGCCTCCACCAAACTTAAGCTTATATGTAAACCCTGTGACTAAAGTATAGAAATAAAAATAGAGTGTTAAAAAGATTAAAGGGCACCTTTGATGAACTGAGTGTTGGTACAATGTGTCCACTGTCATAATGGAGTGATAAAAACTCAAGTCTCTTTTTTAAAATTTCTTGATGTAAAATAGTACCTAAATCCCAGTGATTTTGAGGCCCATCACAACGTGACATAAGAGTGTGGTTTTCCCTGCCCACCGAATTGATTGACAGGCACCATGTTTCTATAATGACATGTAAAGATAACATAAGCTGTACATGAGCTGTATTTCAGCTTCATCCAAGTCTGTCTGTCACTGTGCTGTTTATCTGACATATCGTGGGAACGATGGGCGGGGAAAAGGAGAAGAGGAGAAGCGACTCATTTGGATTTAAAGCCACAGGATACAAAAACATCTACAACAGTTTCAGACACCAAAATAGTCAGATTCTAAAGGCTATAATAAATAATCTGATGAGTATTTTAAGATGAAAATTTGACACATTCTGGAGACACCAAAGGCCCATCTTACATCTTGCAAAAGGGGTCAAATAGGAGTCAGATTTTCTGATAAATAGTTTGATTGTTTGTTTATTTATTGTTTGTAACTAAATGTAGAATTAATGTTGATTTATACTGATCATTTACATGAACAAAAAACAAAATAAATTAATTTAAATAAATTTAAGCAGGAATTCAACAATTGCAAAATTCATTAAACCTCAAATATCAAATATTTCCCAAGTGCTGTGTAAAGAAGAAAGGCAAATTTTTCATGAGAGTATGTAATAATTTATTACTTAATTTCAAGCATTCTTATTTCTAGTATTCGGGCTTAAAGTGAAAGGTGGTGAGCAAGTCATTAGACTACAGTAGCATAAACAGTATATACAGTATATATATATATATATATATATATATATATATATATATATATATATATATATATATATATATATATATATATATATATATATATATATATATATATATATATATATATATATATATATATATATATATATATATATATATATATATATATATATATATATATATACACACAGTTTATCATACAGTATATTTATTAAGGGGGCTAACAATATTGACCTTAGCAGTTTAAAATGTTTTAAAATATATATTTTTATTCCAACTATTGTAGAAGAAATAAAATAGAACAGGAAATACTGTGAAAAAAATGTCCTTGCTCTGTTAAACAGCACTTGGGAAATATTTGAAAAATACATTTTTACAGGCGAGTTAATAATATTATCTTTTGTATTTCATATATACAGTACATATGCAACTGTTTTGTTTTGGAGTAAAACCTACCAACTACAACTGCATTGTCACTAAAAACTTCAATTTCCTTCCAGTTCCAGTGAAGTACTAAAGGAGCTTCTTTCCTATGCATTTGTACCAGATCTGTCTTGTCAATGTCACATAAGCAATTGAAAGACACTTTTCAGCAGAATTTGTCCCCCTTAAAACATTTTTCTATCAGAGTTTATTATTCAAGCCAGCCACATCCTCCACACTTTCTTATTTAGTGACGGAAGCAGCACCATCTAATACACCAATGCCCGCTCTCTTCAATCAGGCACAAGAGCAAAATGTCCATACCCTCAGTCTGATGCCCACACAGGACCAAATTTCAGGCTTTTCACAGCAGTCACACTTGCAACCTCCGTCAAGGGAGCTGGAGAGACACGTAGCTTCCCTCTCCATCCACATTCACCCGAGGCCTCAGATATCGGGACCCCGCACACAGGCAATGTCTTTGAGACCTCCCACCCCTCCTAAAAGGATGGACCGGCAGGATCGCGGTTCACACCAATGCCCTCCACTGCCATCTGCAGCCCCGCCAGTGGTACATGTCATAGATTACATATGCATTTACTCTATAACTCCCTCCTCTAGACAATACTGTGTTCTAGCAAACATGACTAATCTCATTTCCCCATTTTGCTGATGTTCATTCAGGTTTATATTAGGGCTAGGCAAATATTAATTGCATCCAAAATAAAGGATGGTTTTAACATAAAGTATGTTTGTATTATATATATATATATTTATTATGTATATGTGATACACACACATACATGAAAACAGAACGTTACAAAATGGTTTTGTTACATAGATAATTACATTTATTTATAAATTGTATCATATACATATATTTCATATCTATATATACACTCACCGGCCACTTTATAAGGTACACCTTACTAGTACCGGGTTGGACCCACTTTTGCCTTCAGAACTGCCTTAGTCCTTCATGGCAAAGATTTAACAAGGTACTGGAAATTTTGGGTCCAAACTGACTTGACCGCATCACGCAGTTGCTGTAGATTAGTCGGCTGCACATCCATGATGCGAATCTCCCGTTCCACCACATCACAAAGGTGCTCTATTGGATTACGGTCTGGTGACTGTGGAGGCCATTTAAGTACAGTGAACACATTGTCATGTTTAAGAAACCAGTCTTAGATGATTCGCTCTTAATGACAGGGCGCGTTATCCTGCTGAAAGAAGCCATCAGAAGATGGGTACACTGTGGTCATAAAGGGATGGACATGGTCAGCAACAATACTCAGGCAGGCTGTGGGGTTGACATGATGCTCAATTGGTACTAATGGGCCCAGAGTGTACCAGGAAAATATTCCCCACACCATTACACCACCAGCCTAAACCGTTGATACAAGGCAGGATGGATCCATGCTTTCATGTTGCTGATGTCAAATTCTGACCCTACCATCTGAATGTCGCAGCAGAAATCGAGACTCATCAGACCAGGGAACGTTTTTCCCATATTTGGGAAAAAGACTCAGCAGACTTCGGTTGTAACGAGTAGTTATTTAAGTTACTGTTGCCTTTCTATCAGCTCCAACCTGTTTGGTCATTCTTCTCTAACCTCTGGCATCAACAAGGCATTTCCACCCACAGAAATGCCGCTCATTGGATATTTTCTCTTTTTCTGATAATTCTCTGTGAACCCTAGATATGGTTGTGCATGAAAATCCCAGTAGATCAACAATTTATGAAATACTTGAACTGTCTAAGCAACCTTGCCATGTTCAAAGTCACTTAAATCACCTTTCTTCCCCGTTCTGTTGCTCGGTTTAAACTGCAGCAGATCGTCTTGACCATGTCTACATGCCTAAATGCATTGAGTTGCTGCCATGTGATTGGCTGATTAGAAATTTGAGTTAACGAGCAGTTGGACAGATGTACCTAATAAAGTGGCCGGTGGGTGTAAAAAAATTTCTTAAATGTATGCATGCATTTGTGCATTTGTATATGCATTATACATATACATACACACATATATTGTGTCAAAACAAACTTTTATTTTGAATGTAATTAATCACGATAAATCTTTTTTCAGCATTATATCACTAAAACATTAAATATTTCTGGGATTTTTTTAAAGTGTAAATAACAACTTGCAATGGTCATTGACCTAAATCTCATTTTAAAAGCAATTGATTCTGTTCACATATTTGTAAGTTAAGTTTTTTTGTTAACACTTTAGTTTAGTTAACAATTCACAGTATTAACAAACCATTAACTAACACTGCTAGCTTTCTAATAAATTTGATAAAAGAATAATAAAATTAGCTGCTTATTAATAGTTAGTAAAGTAAAAGTTGGGTTGAGATTTTGGGTAGGATTAGGAATGCAGAATAAGATCATTCTTTATAATTACTAATGAACAGTTATTATCTTAATAATAGACAGTTAATAAACCAGTAGTTTATAGCATAATTGTGATCTAAACAAAAGTGTCACCTTTTTCTTTTTAAATTTCTACAAGACAAAGGTGAATATAAAAATTAAAGTGTCACCATTATGATTGTCATGCAGGTCTGAGTGTTCTTTTTTAGGATTATGTGCATTAACATTTTGTTCTCATACATTTTAACACCTTCATCCTTTCTAATGCACAGCCGCCAGCTTCATCACAACACTGCGTCTCTCCACCATGCTGTGCCAACTGCTAAATCTCATCTGTGCCACTCTGCTCTCTGTCATTCAGCCTGAGGTGCCAGTCCTCCTCAAACAGAGCTATCCTGGAACAGCACAGTCCCATAACCGGCTCAGACTCTCCCTCGATTTCATCAGACCTGAGACCTTTTCTCCAGCAGGCCCTCACTCCCCCGACCGCTGCTCATCCTGTACTCAGAGCGAAGCATCCACTGCAGTGCTGGAGGAGTTGAGGGGGTTTGGACTGGGCCCCGAGGGCGGCTCTCGTACCCCTTCACCAACACTCAGCCAGATGAGTGTTGTCACAGACAGCATGGGGTTACACTCCCGTGCAGCTAGCAACATTAATGTAACTATTCAACGACTACTGGACGCTCTTTTCTGTCTTACAGCTTCTAGTTTTTTCAAGAATTCCTCTTTTTCAATTTTAAAGGGGCCATATTCAACATTTGATTTTGAAATTATGATGATATTTTGTTGTTATATGATATATGGTTTTTTTTATGCAATTCAGCTTCACAATCAATTGTTAGATAATTTTAATCAAATCTCAAAACGCATATGCATACCTGTCAAACATATGCATACTCTCCCTTTTTTTGTCAAGATTCTCCCGTATTTTACCATTCCATCCTGTTAACATCCTGTTCCACTGTCCCGTGTTTTTAATATTTTTATGAAAAGTTAAATAGATTGGAGCGGTGGTGGTGGGGGGTTGGGTTGGTGGACTAGGGGGCACTTTTCATTTTTGTTTTTACAAGGCACTTTTTTCCAAGAGGAAAAAGGGCACGTGCACTGCACAGGTTGAACCCAATCTGTGCATGTGCCTGATGGCTGCATTCACTTCAGTTAAATTAAAGCTTTCCAATAGTAACTATATGCAGCCTTGATGATGCAAGCTGAGACTGCAAATCTCAGTAGCTATGTTCCCATCCAAAAATGCGAATAAACTTTACGCGCAAAACTGGATAATTGCATAAAAGAAGTGCGAATAAAAGCAGTGCTTCCATCAAAGTGAACAAAACCGTCACTTCCTGACTAACTGGCGCCAAATATCAACAGTAAAAATGTAATTTGCTGTGGTATGAGAAGCTGCGTCAATCTTTTCTTTGTTTAGTAAATGACTTGCGCCTCAGAAGGCAATACTGACACGCAGTGAATGCGCGGTGGCGTTTGAAGGTGTCAGAGCCATTCTTTATTTGTAATACATTTATTTACATTACATTACATTACATATATACAATTAAAACACTCTTTGCAGTCATTTTGAAAGTTCTTCTGGGTAGATTTAAGGTTTTTTTTTCTTATTAATTTTTTTTCATATATATTTGATTCCTGATCTGGATGTAATGTTCGATTCCGATCGAGTCTGAAACTGCTCGATTGGGCCCGATTTCCAATCACGTGCTCGAATCTGGACATCCCTACAAAAAATACTGAATAGATTGCATTCAAACAACAGCTAATAAGGACACTGAAGACTAGAGGATCTAGGTAGTCCACTTGACGCCAGGAGAGTGAGGTTTGCTTGCACAGTTCCTCCTGATGTGGTCCAATACACTCATTCAATCAATTTTATTTACAGAACTAATGTAACCGGTCTGGTTCTACTCATCCCACTCCAATAAAAAACTGATATCACCAGCGCTGGGCGCACATACTGTATGTAAAACAAAATATCACTGCAATGTGAAATTGTGCTGCTCTGGAATGCATCTCAAAAAACCATTTTCTCCAAAAATATTTTAAAAATAGATTTTTATCGATCCCAATCTTTTAAATTACGTTTTTGTATTTGTATTTAACATGCACCAGAACTTTTTTTTAGCTATTTGGTACTCTGTATTTGGTCATTTTCATAATATGTCCCCTTTAATTGTATAAATGCTTTCAAATTAAAAATTCTCCTTTCGTTTTTCCTGTCTCATTCTTATTTCTTTCAAAATGTATTGTTTCATTTCGATGGTTTCATTACACTTAATTTTAGTAGCTGGTTGAACAGATGCCAGAATCACTTGTTCAGTGTTCACATTTAACAGCTTCTGCCTTTCTTTTCACTGTAACATCTTGGGTTATAGCAATACTAATCACCTTTACATTTATAAACTGTTCATAGGGGTCTTGAGGGTCTTCACTAACACCTTTGGCATTCAGATCGTCGTGTTGTTGTGCTGCCTTTTTTTCAGTATGACACCATCTTTAGAAGCAGGAGAACATGGTTTAGTTGAGATTTCTTTTTATACTGCTCAAATTATGGCTCTCTTTGTATACTAACACTTGTCTATGTAGGTGGGCACTTTTTGTGCACTACGAGTTTGTTGGGGTTTTGTTTTTATTGTTTGTTGTTCTGTTCTTTATCCAAAGTCAACTGAGACATAATAGTACAATCTTAATGCTGTTTATTACTCCTAAAGATGGTTCTTCAGTTAATAGGGTTCTGTGTTGTGTTGTGCAGGGCCAGATGACTGTAAACGGTGGTCTGAGTGTGCCAGCAAGTCCTCGTAGTCACATCCAGAGACCCTTCTCTCCGTCAACATACCCTCCTCCTCCTTCACTGAGTCCCAGTATTACAGCAATGCAGCAGCAGGCTAGAACCACTGGTGAGTGCTGAAGCTGAATGCACACTTTCTTGTGCACGTGTGTGTGTGTGTGTGTATGATGTTCAGAATTTCATTATTGATTTCATCAATTGTAGAAGCTAAACTCTGAATTAGGTAGTTGCATATAATTTTGTAGCTAGTATAACCACAGCCACATGTTGTATAACCTTATAAAATGTCTATAATATGAAACATATTCCTAAATAATGAATCAAAACCATATAGTGTGACTACATTAGTCAACACTTGAAGTGGATCAAATAAAGGTTTTCCAAATTGTCCAAAGTTTGACTCATGAACAACTGAGTCTCTTAAGATTGTCCTTATGAATGAATCATAACTACAATGTGATCTGTGTAGTCTGATTTATGAACAAATGACTTCCAAAGACTCTTAAAGTCAGTCCTTTTGAGTGAATCAAAAACACATACTTGATTCACAAACAAATTACTCCCGAAAGTACATTTAAAATATGAACAGCAAAGTATTATGCTAAAAAGCAGATCTTTTCTTGTTAATTTAAAACATACAGCTTGCCAAATGATTCATGAACAAATTGATCTTACAAACTAAAACTTTTTAGTGAGTCAAAAACATACAATGAGTTCAGTCTGATGACTCTTTCAAGACTTTGACTGACCTGTCCTTTTTATTAAGTGTTAACAAGGGTGTCTGATTCATTGACAAATGTCCAAAATTACTCAGTCCTTAATCAAGTTTTTTTTAGTCGATCAAAAATGATCAGTTCAGTCTGATTCCCAAATTAAATAAGGATAGTCTTTTTTTACACATACAAAAACATATAATGTGATCGAAGCAGTCTGATCTGTGAATGAAATACTCTTACAAACCTGTCCTTTTGAATGATTCAGATGCATCAGATGAATCATTCAAATCTGATTTGAATGATTTGAATGATTCATTCAAATATACTATACTGTATAGTCCAGGGTCACTAAAGACCTGAACATGTAAAAATAATTCTCGAAATATTCATGCATTTATGTAAATATTAAATGAAGAATGGCCATATTTTTGCATTATTTTATAATTATTAAACAGACTTGTTTAAATTATTCCGCTTATGATTGCCACACCTAAAGAAATTGTTCATTGCTATAGGAAAGCTGTATTTCTGGACATTAATAAAAAAAGAGCCATACATTACAATTAGCATAATTAGACTTTCTTTAAGATAATTTTTAATAAAATAAATTTCTTTTAAGATTATTTTAGTTTTAGCAGAAATTAGTGAATGTTTAGAAATGTGTTGAAAAAAAATCTTCTTCCTTTAAACAGAAATTGGGGAAAAATATTCAGGGATGCTAATAATTCTGACTTCAGCTGTAAATGGCCATTGCTGATGTAAAAGTAGATCTCAACATCCACCTGTTCATCTGTAAATATAAGCACAACCTAAATAGATGTCATAAGTGTTGCAGTAAAGCTGTGAAAATGCTCTCCCTGGACTGTGAGAAGTCACCAGTGAGATGTGCCAGGCTCTAATGAAGCACTAATGAGTATGAAAGCGTGACCTGACTGCAGTGCTGCTTACCGGCCGTGTGACACTAAGCGTATCCCAACCTGCTCCGCTCTGAATGCGCGCCCGCGATCTCTCTAATCCCAAGTGGCAAATGCCAGGGATTAAAGCTCCAGTCTGAACGGGGCTGAGGGAGGAGCTGAGACACTGGGATTAAAGTGTCTGTGTGCGTGAGGCTGGCCTTTGTCTCCGAATCAGAGCTCGTTTTGCTAGACTTCTCCCCAAAAGGGTTTCAGTCTGAATGGCCGTAGACTGGAGTGTGGATTATTATTCTATGTCAGAATGCTGGAGTCAACATATTAATGGATTTTTTTCTCCCGATTTGGAATAACAGTTCCTGACCTGGCTGTATTTCACAGTTACAGACATGGGAATGTTGCTTAGCTCAAAGGGAATTACTAGAAACTCGCACACCCCCAAAAGCTGACCCTGCTTTCCTCCCATCAGCCTCCAGCACTCCAATCTACGCCAACGTAGATCCTCCTGCCCGAGCACCGCATACTGACAGGAGAGAAACAGCAGGGAAAGCTCCGCACTATACTGGCATCGGTCCTGTGGATGAGTCTGGGATTCCCATAGCAATACGGACGGTGAGCGACTGTCATTCAGGAGTCTTTTACTTTTGTTTTATATTGATGCTGTGTTGTTTAGAATAGATATAATTATTTGCTACTATATTATATATTATTGTTAAGCACACAAGTAGCAAAATACAAAATTAAGGTGTTTTATAAAAAAATTTATAAAGTATTTTATTACTTTGATGTTTTTTATTTTTAATTTGTTGACTTGCACTGTAAAAATTAAGAATTCCACACAATTAATTTGTTTTGGGACTATGTGAAGGAATTAAGTAAACTTATTAGTTTTTATAGATGTTTGTGGAAGAAACAAAACAAGTTGTCCTCAAAAAACTAAAGTATTTCAGCTCATTTTAAATAAGTTTAACTTATATAAGTAAATTTGCAAATAGCAACATCATTTTTTTGAGTGTGTGATTTTTTTATCTTGACATTTCTATTTCAATTTTATGCTCACAACTTGTACTATACGTATAAACGTATTTTACAGCATTCTGGTTATGGAAATAGCATGTAATGAAATAATTTGCCAGTTTAATTATCATATAGAATGCCTAATTTGACAAAACAGCAGCTTATTTGCACTGTGCAATAGTTATAATTTACTCATATAGATTGATAGAAACAGCAAAAAATGCTTCTCTTACATAGAGCTCTTGTTTTTTTTGTTTGTTTTTTTTTGTCCCAATATCTGCATATATATCCCTATAGACCAATCAATTCAATGTGGTTATGTGAATGGACCATGAACGTTTCCTGCTTGTTATCAAACTATTTCATAACTGTAACAAAAGACAATTTAATCATAACTTATTATTAACACAGCTATCATAACATTATTTATCAATATGTGGGTCTTTTTGGATTTTTGGAAGCTGTAGAAATTAAAAATGTAAAACAGGAAATGCTTTGGGACCACTGTTTTTGTTTACATGCATTAAAAGGGTCTGTATATTCTAATTCCAAAGCGAAAATGAGAATTGCAGTGTTTAACGTACCCCATTGGCAGATTATTTTGCTTTGTTTAAGAGAAAACTCACTTAATTTTGAGATATTATTCCTGAAAACAAGATCTTTTACTTGTCTATAAAAAAGTTCTTGATTTTAGAATTTGTGGGTATTTTCATTAGAAACAAGACAAAAACTAAAACAATAAAAATAAGAAATGTAATTTTTGCTCAGAATAATTATTAAGTAATTTTATAAGTACCAAACATAAACAATGAACACATGGTAAAATGCCAAACTGTCACATTGGTAATTTATTTTAATGGACCATTAATTATTTAATTAACCATTATTTAATTATAAAAAATGGTTAGTTATTTACTAACATGAACAAACTATATATATATATATATATATATATATATATATATATATATATATATATATATATATATATATATATATATACTAATGGACCATTCTTCTAAAGTTACCATCACGTTTTATTATAATTGAACCTTATACAAATACCTAACGCTAAAGAAGACTTTGTACTGTAACTACCACTCATTTAACATGCAAGCAAAAGTATGACAAACATTATAAACTATAAAATTCATTTTGAGAAATGTTCGCCTCCTAACACTTTATTGGCAGTGGACACATTGTCGGAAGTGCATACCTATAAATGTTCATTCCAGAATTAATCTTCAATCGGTCTCTGGTCACACGGGACTGGCTGTTTTGATTTGTGCGCTAAATTGCATTTTCCCACACAGAGCTTTATTTAGCCTTGGGGAAACAGGCAGCTGCGCTCAGCATCATTGATGGACCAGCAGACAGTGATGAGTCTCTCTCAGCTTCACACAGACAAGCCAATTGCATCAGCATTTTTTTTATAGCAGCTTTTAGATCCAGACTTTTGGACTCAAGGTCATGGAGCTCATTCGGGTTGCTGTTTGTTTCCTAAACTATGTTTCTGGACTCTGGAATCTTAATCTGTGAGGGAAGGCCTGAAAGCTAAAAAATGCTTGTTTGTGTGTTGTTTTAGTCTGTTGACAGGCCAAAAGATTGGTACAAGACCATGTTCAAACAGATTCATGTGGTGCCTAAAACAGGTAAGACTGAATCTTTTGTATTTATTTGTCTTTTGTGTTGCCTATAAATGCATGTGTGCATGTTTATAGACATCTATTTAGCTCCTTTTTCAGTTTGGCTAAAGTTTTATTGAGCATTTAATGTTTAATCTTTGTTTATTTTTGTACATCGAATAATATAGTTCCTCTCGGGACCTTCAGGACCAAAAATAAATAAAAAATCAGATTATTTATATCTCACTGCCATTTAAACAAAGGTTAATGCGTTATATGTTAACAGCCTTCCATTTGGTTTGAAACACTTTCAAAATAATTATGTAATTTTTTTTATGTTTACCTCAAAATGCTGTGTTTATTATTATGCATTCATTGTGAATTTTAGAGTTTGATTTGTATGTACAGTATATAACGACATATTTGTATAAGTATGAATGGAGCAGTTTTTGTTTGGCACTTGGCAAAAAATAACAACGCCTTAAAATGAACTGTTTCTGGTCACTGACTTACATAATCATTGACTGTAATAATACTACAAAACTCTTCTTAGCCATTAATACACTGAAACAAATTGATTTCACTCGTTTTTATTCAAAACAACAGAGGCATTATGTAAACATGACAATCTAAAGGATTAAAATGTTTAAAATGAATGCATCTTTGGTCATTTCATTAGTACTGATGCTGGTAAAGAAATAAATGTTAACTGAAGTGATATATAATACTATATTAAAATACTTTTGATATAACTTAAGGTACATGAGCTGTCACCAGGGCAGTACCTTTTCAAAAGGTACACATTTGTACCTGAAGGGTCTATAATGGTACCTTAAAGGTATTTTTAGGTACATTTGGGCACTAATCTGCACCTTTGAGGTACCACTGTGGACTCTTTGTGTACAAATATGTATCTTTTAAAAAGGCACAACCCCAGCCACAGCTCCTATTCCTTTATTTCTGTGTACACTATGAACCATTTATTAATGCATTAGCAAATAGTTGATCCCTTATTTGTTAAGCATAAACTCTACAATAATAAATGTTAGTAAGCAGTTTATATATATATATATATATATATATATATATATATATATATATATATATATATATATATATATATATATATATATATATATATATAGTTGGTGTAGAATAGTTGGTGTTTTTTTAAGTAATTTTAAGTTCATTTAAGTAAATGGTTACACTATTCAAATTAAGATTCATATATCTTATTATTCCAGCATATAATAATAGTTGCATTGTATGTTTATAAATGCTTTATTAACTTAACTTCCTCCAGTTTTGTGACCTAATCAGAAAAGCAGAACAAGTCTATTTCGCTTACAATTTTCTTGTCATAGCTCACTGACAAACCAACATATTATTCCCTTATTTAGACTTCTTTAAAGCATTTTATTTGCTACTGCACATAGCAATAAAAAGACAGATACATGATCATGTAAAAATAAGTAACTGTTTTGTGATTTGATGGAAATACAGTGTGCTGTTGTTGTTTAAATTAAATATGACAAGTTAAAGAGCTATATTTTCGGTGCGACTGTGAACAGTCTGCTAAGAGGGTAGTTTTTTTTTTTTTTTGCAGGGAAGGGCAATTTAAGGCCACCTAAAAGGAGCGACAATAAAAGAGCTTTACTCAGCAGGCTGTGAATTAGAAGTGCGTTCATTACTGGCTGTCAGTGGGTTTGCCTGGGAGATTACAGGGGTCACTAGATCAGCACCTTCATTTCACATCTTATGTCGTTTTAGTTGTCTTCATTCCACATCCTGCATATAAATAAATGTGTTTGTTTTAAGTTTAAAGGTCTCTGTGTGGAGCTTGTTTGTGTTACAGTATGTGTGTAATCCATGTTAATCGTGTTTATTTGTTTTCACAGAGATCGAGTGGTCCGGGTCCCGAACTGCCACAGATCCTGTTACAAGTCCAGCCACAACTACTTCCAAACAAGGTTTCCTATTGTTTCACATTAAAATAGATTGTTGATGCCAGAAAATTAAACAAACAAGTAAATGTAGGACAAAACAACAGTGTGATTAAGGAATAGTACAAATATTGTATCACTATTATTATTATTTTTAAAAAAGAATGATACATATAATAAATAATAATTAATTTTATTGCAATGTGCATATATATATATATATATATATATATATATATATATATATATATATATATATATATATATATATATATATATATATATATATATATATATATATATGAGCAATATCTCACTAGTAGTCGTGCGATGTGGCTGTATATCGGCACTGGTGAGAGACATGTGTTGGCAGAAGGGTGCAGACCTTATAATCTTAAAATGTTAGCAATAATGGCCTATTTAGTCATCACTTTAGATATTACTAAAGAGAATCATTCAAATACTAGCTCTAAAGTGATGTTGGTGAATTAGTAACGACTTCTGCTAATCTAAGTAATGTAAAAAAAAAATTATTTTCTATAAAAAAGTTCTCATTTATATTACTTTCCATTGTTGCTATTCTTTTTAGATAAGCAAGCTGCCCCTAATGCTGTCCAGGCTCATCCTGCACCAAAAACCAGCACCTACCGGCCCATAAGCAAGAGTGTTTCCGACAATGGCATATATGCTTTCAGGCTGCCCGTCGCCTCTCCCCTGCCCACATCAACCTCCACACAGCAGAGACCCATTGAAAGAGAGGCTCCACAGAGAGGCAGAAGCACACCAGACATGTGAGAATTACTAATGTATAAATATACAACAACAATATTCCTCAGTTTCGGAACTGTCACTGGCTACCATAATATTGTCTTCAAAGGGCAATCATGACAAGTCTTAAGTCATACATTTTAAAGCTTAAAAATTTTGCTCATAAAACTGTCAGGCTATTACTTTGCTACAGCCATTCATATGTAAAATCATACATTTTAACTGCAAGAGTTAATCACAACATCCATAACATATTTTCTGAAGGAAAATGTCTGAAAACAAAAAGGTTTGCTATGATAGTTTGTTAGATGCTGAATTCCAATCAAATACCTATAGATTGTCCATACAGCTTTTGAATACGAGTTGTACTTCATAAATTTTGTGAGAAATATAAACAATAAAATAAAATCTCATGCAAGCAAATCTTTTAGAAGTCAACTTCAGATTTGTAATGTAGATTGTTCTCATCTATGGCTTCAATTTTTTAGTAGTTTTAGAAAAAATATAAAATTATGAAATAAATATATAAAAAATGCAGTTAACACTTTATTTTGATGGTCCATTTGAGTGTTAGTAGACTGTCTGCTTAATATCTGTTTATACTGCTCCTTCAACAGACATTTAACTGACTATTAGAAACTTTACGTATATTTCAACTTACACTAACCCTATCCCTTACCCTTACCCCAACTTTACAGTCTACTTACAATCTAATGAAAATTAGTTGGCATGTAAATGCAATGTAACTTAAATTCAACAAAGAGACCATCAAAATAAAATGTGACCAAAATTTACACTCACTGTATTGGCAAAAGTTTTGGAAAACCCCTCCAAATCATGGATTTTTTCCCTGGTGATGTAGACTTACATTCACTTACATATATTTTTTTCACCTTATAAACATCAGTTCAATTCAAAGCATTGAAGATTTTCAAGAATTAAAAAAACACATTGAACTGAACTAAACTGAACTTCAAATCTTAAAACGGGACTGACACAGTTTACATTTACTAGAACTTATATTTTAAGCTGCTCGGACACAATCTACATTGTAGAAGCGCTATAGAAATAAGCATGAATTTAATTGAATTAAATTAAGTTGGACATTTTATTCTCAGGTCTATAGCTAAAAAGTGCAATCAAAAGTAAAGGGTTTAAATAGATGGCTGGATTCAAAGCAATATTTGTTGTCCTGCAGGAATGAATGGGGGCCTCCTGATAGAAAAGTGGACACACGGAAATACAGAGCAGAGCCAAGGAGCATCTTTGACTATGAGCCTGGAAAATCATCTGTTTTAGAACAGGAGAGAGCGGTAAGTAATCTTTAGTGTATTCACATTAATAAACAGCTTTTATTTCACACTTCTACTTATGTGTTGAATACTTCTGATTTATGAGATTGTAGTACTGATTCATTATACTACTAGAACTTATACAACTAATTAAATTGATACTGGTATTTTTATTGGATGCTAGTGCATATTCAATATGTTACCAACATTTGTTTTAATTAATATTAAAATCTTAAATTGAACTGCACTTTAAAAGATAAGTAAAAAAAAACAATTATGAACAGTAGGATGATCACTGTTACTAGTTAGTTTATGATAGTCAAATAATTAAGTATTTAAATCTGTTTAATATATACTAGTACTAAAGGTTTAAGTCTTAGTACCTATTAAACAAGAAAATAAACTCTAAATATACTACTAGTATCTGTTTAATACTTATGAGTAAATAATAGTACTATCAAATAAGTACTACTGTCTACTTAATTTTTAGATGTCAACTTCAAATTAAAATGTAGTTTGATCAGATTTATGGCCTTGATTTTTATGTCTTTTTTGATTTTTGCTTTCTGTCTGTATATAAAATTATGAACGTTACATCAGTCAAAAAGTATTTGTTTAATATGTCCTAGTACCAAATGAATAGGTTTTAACTTCTATGAAATATTTTTTTTTTATAATATTACTACTAATATCTAATTAATAGTTACGAGTATCTAGTATTACTATCGAATAAGTACTATCCTACTCTGTTTCATTGGTACCAGTATATATGGGGCGAAAAAACACTAAATGACAGACACTAACAGCTCCTAAATACTACAAGTACTAGTACTACTTTCATTTTTGTGTGAAGACCCAGATGAAATGAAATGAGTAATACACTGTCAGCATAATTTTAAACATTATAATTGTTTACACTTCATTTTAAGGTGTACTTGTTACTGTGTAACTATTTAAATACTAATAGTAATAATTAATTAAAAGTACATACTATGTACTATGTACTCTGGTTAGGGTTTAAATTTGGGTTAGGATCGGGTAGTTATATAATAGATAAAACTATATAAATCATTTTATAAATTATATAAATCATTTAATTTTAACTATTTATTTTATTGTAATTATTTGTGGTTTGTTTGAATTTAGCTTCATAAAGTTTATGAGGCACAGAGTTTAGCATTTGAAGGGAGAAGCATATTGATCTTACACCCCTTGGCTGTATGGGTATAGACAGATCGTAAAACACATGCTAGTAATGAAATGCTATCAATTGGCGAGTCCATGGTGTCAGCAGCGCCGCAGGCATGAAGCATTATATGCTGATTGACTAAACAGAGTAACTCTTGTATATTAATAGAATTGTATTGACAACATGCATGTCAACGGTGCTAGTTAGATGATAACTGTTCTATATATGTTAAAATAATTACCTCAAACATTTGCCATGAACAAGCTGAAGTGCTTCAGCAAACCTGTCACTTGCTGAAACGGATAAACCGTGAGTCCATTGGAGCGTAATGTGGTCAAGGTCACTAATAAAGTTAGGAAAACCAATTTGCTCCTGCTGGAACCGTTTGTCCTTGTGCACTGAGCATGTGTTATACGCTGCTGCCCTCTGCTGGATAGTAGGGTTAAAGAAAAAGAGAGAAAAAAACTATGGCAAGCTGGTTTAACAATCAAAAATAAATATTCTAGTATCTACTTTCATGCTACTAGTACTTATTTTTAACTACTAGTTTATTTTCCAATAATTACTTATACTGATTGATAAGATAATTATACTTTATTGGTACATATTCAAATCAAGCTAGTACCTAGCATGAGAAGCACATGAGAAGCACATCTTACTAAACAAATGCTTTACTGTATATACGTGAATACTTACATATAAATAAATGTTCATTACTAACGTTTCTATGAACAGGATCTGATTATAGCTGCAGATCATTGATAATGTGAAATAGACTACTGTAATGTCTGCAATTATACTGTATATATATATATATATATATATATATATATATATATATATATATATATATATATATATATATATATATATATATATTTATATATAAATAAATAAATAAATAAAAATTTTGAACACACAGACACTCACAGTCTGAAATGTTACCAATTACATGTAAAAAAAAATGCCCAAAACTCACATTTAGGCCTTATTTGGGTTTATAAATGATACAAAACATATACAGTCAGTATAAACCTCTCATCGTTATTATTCACCTGGAAGTTTGTTCATCTTTTAGGTTGCTGAAAGAATCATTTGCTCCTTTTTTCCGGCTTCTCCTTTGTTCTGTCGCGGTTCACTCTCGCCTCTGTCCATTTCTGAATTATTACCATCAGCTCAGGAAGTTTGTCATTTCAAATTTGGACATGCTGCGAGCTCTCTGGACAAAATGAAACCACTCCCGCTTTAGACTGCCTCGTAAAACAACAAGACACAGGGCAGATTCTGCTCTTCTTTTTGGCTTTGTGGTTGTTCTTTAAGACGACGACAAGGTTTGTTTGAGCTCGGATTGACCCTGGCTTGCAATTATATATTATATTGGTGTAATGTTTCGGCTGTGTATTTAAAAATGGTGCTTCCATTGTTTTCATTCTCCTGGCTTCTGCACACACTAGTGACATTTCTCTGTAAACCAATAGCGTTCAGCTGCGCGTCTGGCTCCACCTGTTGGTACCCTTTTGTTGTGCTAGGTACCCTTTGGTACCTTTTGACAGTGGAAACGAGCATAAAAGCATACCGACCCATACCGTACTCTAGCACTCAGTAGAAATGGGCCATTAATAGCCTAACTATTCATTTAACTTAGTAGATAGTGTCTTCTGAATGGGTAGTAGTATGATATCTACCATATTTTAAACAGGTACTTGTAGTTGTACCTAAAGTATAATCATTGGTACTAATATCATGTGTACTAATACTTCATGGATAATTATCTAAAATTATGTCAAAATAATAAGCAGTTGTAAAAGAGCACTATGAAACAGGATGCTATTATGTTTTATAGAATAAACGTTAAAACTGCCTGCCATAGCCTTTCTTTTGTTGTTGTTTTCAACTTAATATATACCACATATAGCATAATACTTTTTGTGTGCTCTGTTGAACTTTACAAAGTGAAAACATTGATTTGTTACTTGTCTAAAGACTTTCTTCATTTTGCATCTCACTGTCACATTCCTAAGTTTCAACCCTCCCTTTCATCTTCTTCTCCTGCTTGACTTCTCAACTCCAGAAAAGTAACTTAAGTCCAGAGGACATAGATTTAGAGAATGAGCCGTGGTATAAGTTCTTTGCTGAACTGGAGTTTGGGCGGCCGGTAAGTGTGGCTTTGGTTTGGTGCTGTTAGCATGCGGCTTGTGATTGGTGTGAGGGTGTAAAGGTCACATACGTGCTGCACATGCTGTCGGTCCAAGATGATCATGTCTGAAATGGCTGGTTGGACACTGTAACACATACCTTACGTTTGAGTTAGATGAATAACTAATATCAGGTTCTGTTTAGACCAGACTTGCTTTCTCCTACCAGCATTTCAGTCTTTCAGTACACAGTAAACTACTTTTTCATTTTAACTACTATACACTGCATGATTTTGCAAGTAGATTATGTCGCTCACTGCACAAGGTGTGTGTAGTTTTGTAGGCTTGGCGTGACATAGTTTTGTGAAAGGGATAGTTAATCCAAAAACTGCAAATTTGTCATTGTTTACTCACCCTCCACTTGTTTTAACTATTTGAGTTTTTTATTTTCATGTTGAACACAAAAGACAATATTTTGAAGAATTTTGAAAAAAACAGTAGCCATTGACTTCCAAAATAAAATAGATGCCAGTGGCTTCTGGTTACCAACATTTTTCAAAATATGTTATTTGATGTTCATTAAAAACTATTTAACATTAAAAATCGAGTAATGATCTTTTAAGGGTGAGTAAATGGTGAGTACATTTTATTTTCTGGGTGAACTGTTCCTAAAAGCTGAAGTATTGCGGTGTGTAGTGTTTTGTTGCGGATATGTTCAGTGTTAGTAGTTTATAGTCATACTTTTTCCTTGTTACATTACTGTTTCTGTGTTCCTCCCCTCTTCCATTCCTTTGGGTGAAGCCTCCAAAAAAACTTCTGGATTACAATCCAGAGAGCGCTCCTCGATTTCCAGTGGAGGTAAAGAGTGAATGAATGAAGGAATAAGTGAGTGAATGACTAACTGCTCTGCTTACTTGTTGTACTCTCAGACTGGAAGAGAGAGAGAAAGCTATTAATAGAAGTATGCACATTGCAACCCTCACATGTTTGACATTCATTTAACAGTTTCACTTATAACACAAAGCTCACTGTTTAAATTGAAGTAATACACTACTTGATACCTGAGATGTGGAACATATTAAATTAAGAAAAAAACTTTACTTTTTGATGCAATTTCCCTGTCTAACATAATCAGTATTTTCCCCTACCAAAACTCGATCAGATACTTAAATACATTTTTTGTTATATGATACAATGTTATAACTCTCAAATTCCTTATGCTTTTTAGTCACTTCTGAATTGTCAATGAGTACATTTACAGGACACTAATTATCTGATTTTAATATGATTAAGATAATATTCCTATTAAGAGTCTACCATGTAAACAGCAATTTTTGATTCATTTAATCCTATTAAAGTCATAATCAAACTAAACATAAATCTAATTAAGACGTGGAGTATTTAGTAAGATTATTGAAGTGTAGTACAGACATGTAAACACTGCAAACAAACTATTACCTTTGTGTAGGATTTTCACCGCATTTTGCAAACGTCTGACACTATTCTCTGCACCTACCAGGTCAGTGAAGGACCACACACACCTGCATTGTGAAATGCAGATGTTTATTTCTCCATTTGGCATGCGGAGTCAAATGCCATTAAAAAAAACTCTTTCAGCAGTTCGTACTCGCATCCAATACCTCAGTTTGTCACGCGGGGTCATGCATGAAATGTTTCTGAATGAAAGTGAAAATGCCAAACTGCAGTTAAAGTCGACAAATTAAAAATGAAACATCTGAAATTACATGAAACTCTGGAGGAAACGTGGATAGCGGATAGTGACAATATGACGTTGATCCAATTATGTGCTATAACATGTAAAATGAGATGATGTAAGAAACTTTCAAAAAGCAACTGGTGTAAACACTTACTGTATTTATATTAATGTCTTATCCAGATTAAGGCAAAGGCAAATAACTTGATTACTGATGTCCATGTAAACTAAGTCATTGTCTGTAAAAAAAATCGGAAATATTATATTGTCAATGTTATATAAATGATATATATATTATAATTTATATATATAAACTAGAGCCTCTGACATAAAAATGAAACACATATATGTATGTATATTTACGTTTAACTTATATAACTCTTATATGGTTTCCCAGTACTGGGTTGTGGCTGGAAGGGCATCTGCTGCATTAAATATATGCTAGACTGGCTGGCGGTTCATTCCACTGTGGTAACCCCTGATACAGTAAATCAGGGACTAAACTGAAGGAAAATGAATAGATGAACTACTATATGACATCTACAGGGTATCCACAGGGTTTTAAAAAGTCTTAAATTTCAAAAACAAAACTTTAGGCCTTAAAAAGTCTTAAATTCACTGAAATATTGTCTTGTAAGTCTTAATTTTAAACAGATCTTAATTTTCATTTGTTTAAGTGAAGCTACCCAATTGATCCAACACACATCCAACTGTACATCTCAAAACTGTTTATAACTAATTTTATAACAGTCTGTTGTGCATACATTTAGCTTTTAAAGAGTTTAAAAAAAAGTTATGTTGGAAAAAAAATTATGTCTACAACTACTGTATAAGGTCTGCTTGTTTTGACATTATTTCAAATATGTGGCTAGGAAATAACTAATTAATCTTTTTTTTTTCGTTCTGCTGGGCCATTAAAAAAATTCTTTGTGTTTAGCCCTTTATAAGCATTAAAGCATTATAAGCATTAAACATAAGCGTTTCATTCTTCATGGTCATAAAAAGGTCTTAAAGAGTATTTAATTTGACTAAATTTGGCAGAAACCCTGATCTATATGATATCAAAGCTTGTCAAAATACATACTGTAAGCATGCTAACATAAATGTATATATTTATTGGAGCTAAATTTATAGTATATTAAATTGTTGCAGATTTGTTTTTACTTCAAACTATGAACTATTTTATATAAGATTATGTTACACATGTTTTTTATATCTAAATGTATAACATTGATTAAACATTTTGTCACTTTTGAGTTTTGTGTAATGAGAGTACTCAAGCAAACATTTCTTATTATAACAGTGGTAATACTGCTATTTACAAATGTACAGTACACATTAAAGTACAGTTACAGTTGTTCCATGTCTAAGAATCAATGCCCTGCATGTACATCCACATGGTCTTTATGAAAGTAAAGTTCAGTCTATTATTACATTGTGTATTTATGATAAGACAGGAGAATTTCCTGCTGGCTGTCATCCGTCCATTCTGTCCAAGTGTTTATAGTACATGAAGGATGTATGGTCATGCCCTCTGAGTGTTCATATTACACATCCTTCTTCACCGAGTGGCTTTTTTATGTCTTTTTAAAAATAGTTCACTGGCTGTCAAGGAGAAAAACTAATCAAGAATGCATTAATGTTGTTTTTTGCATGCGATTACCACCCCATTCAACATTGCAGACTTGAATATTGTGAATTTGGCACGTCTATAATGAGCTTCATTTACAAAGAAAGGAGGTGTGATTGAAACAGCACTAACACTTAACACTATGCGTTGGCTAGTTAAACAAGACACTTTATTTGGCATAGATCTTACTAATTAAGCAAGTTTGTCCCAAAGTCACCCATTTTATGAATTACTATGTGAATGAAGGGATAGTTCTCACCATTTACTCTCGGTCAAATGTGTGTCCATACCTTTAATCCTTTTTCTGTTAAACACAATATATTTTCAAAAATGTTAGAAATCATTGACATCCATAGCAGGAAAAACAAATACTATTGATGTCAATGGTTACGTTTTATCAACATTTTTTTTAAATCTAACTTCTGTTGTGTTCAATAGAGAAAAAAAACAAATAGGCTTGTGACAATTGAAAGCTAAGGTAATTGACAAATTGTCAGTTTTGGGTGAATTACCTCTTTAAAGATAGATTATAACTCAGAGGCTGGTAGTAGTGACAGTTATGGTTTGAGGAATGTTGTAAATCCAAACAAAGTATTGCTAAAAATTGTCATGTAGAGTTTGCCAGCCAATTTTGAGCTTGCTAGTTGGGTGTCTGTCACTCAGAGCTGTATTTATGTTGACTAGATGCAAATGTGTCACACTGAAGAGACATTCTTGGTACTGCGTGCTTGGGCTACTTTTAAAGAGGGTTAAAAAAACGCAAGGGGCGTCTGCAGCTGGTTTGAAGAGCTGTTCCTGATAACACCACTCAGAGCTTCAGCAAACAGGAAGATGATTATCTACTCCAGCCATGTGTATAAGGAATTTCCTGCTTTGTTCGACATAGAAACCCTCGTAAGTGGTCGAATGCTGCCATGGGAATAGACAGCTGCCCATGTCACCACATCCAGGCATAAGGAATATCACCACCTTTTTGTTTTTTTACCATTGTTGGATTTGTGAAAGAGGCCGCTGGGTATTAAGGCACCTACTTTATAGTATGTGTGGACATTAAGTGAGGAATTCACCCTTTTTCTTGTGTTCTTCATCTGTTTCAGACCTCTCTTTATCAGCCATCCACTGACAGGAGCTTTGAAAGGCCATCAAGGTAGGTTTACTGTATATTCATTAGCTTTGGACATACACATTTATGCATTTCATTACATTGATTTTTTTTTCAAATATAGAAGAAAAATATAAAATCAGGTGACATCTAAAACAGACTTTTCTCAAAACATTTTTAACGCAGCAAAGATCCACTAAGAATGACCTTGGAACTGGACGAAAGTCATGATTTTACAAAATAGACAAATATGATTAACATGTAGAAAGTGTTCCAATACTTTGTCTAATTTGTAACATTTTTGTCTCAATACTAAATATTTTATAATATAATTAAAATATAAAATACATGTATAACAATAATTATTAACTTATGATCTATTGTTTTCATTGTCCAGTAAAAAAAAAAAAAGTTTACAAAATGTTTTCTTTCTTTAAGTGCCACTTTGTTTAAATTTCCTAATGCATGTGTTAGTATGAGGTCTGTACCCACATTTGGGGTCATTGTGTACTATAGGTGACAGGTCACGATATTAGTTTCAAAAGGAGACTTAATTTCATTGCAAACTATTAAAATAAACAAAGACTATTATCATTTATACTATAGCTCTGCAAGTGATAACAAGAAGAGGCGAAAATCCGAACCTGCTACCACTCAGCCAAGAGCTCACAGCAGTGTGGGCACAACACAAACATCTGTCAGACCACCAGAGCTGCCCAGGGGCAGCAGCACCCAGAGGAATCCCCTCACCAGCCCAAGCTCCCCCGCCACCACTAGAACTAAAGGTAAACTTCAAACGAGAAGTCGAAATTGTGCACATTATTGAAAGCATAAGCAACTGGGAAAGGTTCACAGACAATTTTTATTTTGCTCCAGCGCAGCACAAGCTGAATTTTAAACTATTTTCCCTTTGCATGAATAAAGGTCAATGAATTATTTAGTGTTTACAATCTTGCCACAGTGTAGAGTAGCATATCAACTGCCTCTATATTCAGGGGGGGCTTGTTGATCAAGATGTCTGATTTCTTTCCAGTTTTCTTCCAGGCCGTTGTATACACGTCCTTTTTCTCCTGTGGGGAAATTACCTTTTAATGTCTTCTCATGTCTCTTTTTTACCATGCTGCTTGTGGTGGATGTCTAAGGTGGGGATGTGAGCAATATGCACACAGCACATTCAAACTGTCTAAGTCCAAACCATTCTACCTCAGAACCTGTGTATCAAAACTATGGTGAAAATGAAGACAGTTTTATGGCTGTCCCAGCTGTCTCAGAAGGCTTCTCCAGCCTCCCAGAAGGCTGGAAACCAGCCCAAGAGAATTCAGAAGACTGGATGATCGCAGAGGAGACCTCACCTAAGCTCAAATCTTGGAGTTGTGATGACCTCCTGTCTGAGGGAAGGGGAAGAGAAGTGCAGACCCGTTGTGAAAGCACTGGCTCCTTGTTGCACAATGGGGAACTAGAGACATCACAATACTGTGATGTCCAAGAGTCTGAGGATCTTAGGGAGAGGACCCGCCACCGCTCTGCCCACGATGCACCAGGCTTTCTTAAACTCTACAAGAAGATGCATCACATTAACAGGCAAGAGTTGATAAACTCTACTGTCATCTGCTCTGTCAAATCCAGGATCCGTAAGTATGAGAGCGAACAGCGAAAGGATAGGCGAACCGGCAACAAGGGCTGCAACGAAGAGGTGCCTAGAGACATGGTGCACAACAGGATTTCTGAATTTGAGAGTCTGATTCAGAAGTCTAAATCCATGCCAAACCTTGGGGAGGAGTGCCTAATCAGAGGTTCTTCCAGGAGGATCAACAGCCCTAAGCGTAGCCTCTCTATTGAGTCGTTGCTAGATGAAGAACCACCAGCCAGGAATCCCCCAGAAGGACGGCCCCAATACCCCAAGATAAACAACCATGTGCCAATTCACATCCATGTCACCAGTGACCAATTACAAAACTCTGCCATGCAGAATGATTATTCGGACAGTGAGCATGATGCTGTAGTGTCCGATCTTAGTGACTTCATCCAGATTGAAGGGTCATCTTTTTGCAGTGAGAGGGAGTTTGACTTGTGTTCATTTGCCTCCTCCGAAAGTTTCTGTGGATCTGGACACCACCATCATTTTCACAGGCAACTTGTGAGCTCCTGCAAGGGCCGCTGCCCGGCTTCCTATACACGCTTCACCACCATGATCAAGCATGAGAGGGCCAAGCAGGATCGGAGGCAACATTTGCGAGTAGAAGATTCTGAGTTTGGTCTCAGTAAGCTTGCATTCCTGGTCAGCCCAGTGCCTTTCCGTCGGAAGAACCTGTCACCTTTGAGTTTTTCCCGAATGTCAAACTCCAAGAGCTATGTGTACGAGACTCTAGATTCAGCTCTAAAAGACATCTATGATCACATCCGCACTGAGAAACGCAGGAGTAGCCTGTCAGAAAACAGCATCCTTCATAGGTTGTTGGTGGAGTTGCTTCCGGACATTCCTGAGAGGAATTCCTCCCTGCATGCACTGGGGAGAAACAGTCCTACAATTCAACCTCGCTCTTACCACCCACAACCTGATGGCATGTCCAGTCAGGACATTCACCAATCCGAGTACTGTCACCTGTCCCATAGTGCCTCTCACAACCATATAGACAGCAACAACAACCAGAGGAACCACAACTTTAAATACTGCTATCAAGGTGGACTCATCTAATCAATCTGTTTTTTTTTCTGAAATCCTTTCATCCCTTGTGTTTGGTTTCTGCTCCATCATTGCTATGTTCCATTTGTGTTTGTGAATGTGCTTGCTTAGAGGTGGTGTACCTAAGCTTTCTCCCGGAGGGCCAATATCTTGCAGTTTAGCTCCAACGTGCTGTCTCAAATAAGACTGAATACCTAAATAAGCCAGTCCAATTGTGGTTGGATCTTAGACTACTGAATAGTGGCCCTCTAGGACCAGGATTGGACATAGTGAAAGGAATTATGTTGCGAGGAACATCAGCAAGCATGACTCATTCCCACATCCTCCGCTCTGCATTAGTTTTGTTTTTGTTTTGTTGGTGTGGGGAAGGTGTTGGTGCCTGTGTCTTTCATTTTCGCATATTACATTGTCTTTGCTACTGTTTAATAATGTTCTACTATATACGGTATACAATACATTCCTGTACTTGGTAGACACCTTCATGCATTCAAGGTATGCATTTTATCAAGTTCAGATATTATCTGGGAATCAGGACACTAGAAAAAAACTACTTTGTGTTTGGGCTTACCACAAAAGAAATGTAACTTTGTGAAGTTTCAGTCTATATAAATAGCTTTGGACAGATGACTTGAGCAGCTGAAGCATGCAATCTAAAAACAGATTTGAGATTTTATTGGCTTGGGAAGAAACATGTTCGCTTACTTTTTACGTTTACTCTCTTAAACCTGACAAATAAGACTTAATCAGCCTTAGTAAAGAATTAGCTGTTTGTTTTGGAGAAGGCCAGTGTTTTAATTATGTTTTTAAAATGAAAGATATGCAACACATAGTCCACAATGTTTATAAATGAGGAGGCTTCAGAGCAAGGGGGTTTGCCCACAGTTGGCACAGATGCCAGCTAACCATTAGCAGTTCTAGTATAAATACACATCTATACTGGGAATTTGAGTCTGGACGAAGGGCACAACATATCTTCTGAGATGATTCATGGAAATCATTATTATGGACAGCAAAATATGTATACAGCATTTCTTTATTTACTTTTTTTTTTCATTGGTCAATAAAATGTGTAAATTTGTATTTACTTTTTATTTTCTCCTACTTTATGTGCATTTCTCTCATCAGATCCCAAATTATTATTTCCTTTGCCATTGCTTGTTCCCATGCATGTCAGTGTTAAATTTTTTGAGACTTGTCTTTAAATCGGTTTTCTTTGCTTTTTATTCTAGACCAGGACACATCCAGAAATTACACTTACCCTGATGTGGGCCGGCAAACACCACAGAGCAGGAGACAAACCCCTGATGTCAGAGAGGTACTGTAGAGCACAGGTGTCAAACTCAGTTCCAAAAGGGCCGCAGCTCTGCACAGTTTAGTTCCAACCCTAATTAAACACACCTGATCAAACTAATTGAGTCCTTCAGGCTTGTTTAAAACCTACAGGTAATTGTGTTGGAGCAGGGTTGGAACTAAACTGTGCAGGGCTTCGGCCCTCCAGGAATTGAGTTTGACATCCCTGCTGTAGAGGAATATGCATCAACGTAATATTTTAGTAAAAACACTATGATTTTACCTAAGCTTTGCTCGAATTGTAACCACATGCAATAAAGATATATTGTGTTCTGCTTCATTTGCTTGACAGAAACTGCCAGCCAGAGCAATATATGACTTCAAAGCACAGACGGCCAAGTAAGAACAACTTGCAAACCATGTCACCATGTTCTGTTTTATTCTGCGTTAGATGTGCTACAATCAGTCAGTCAATTTGAATGCATTATTTATGTATGTCCTTAGCATAATCGTGTTATTTCCCCTGTGGAATCTAGTTGTCTTGATGTTTTCCTTCTAGAGAGCTGACGTTCAAAAAAGGAGACACAGTATACATCAGTCGGCAGATAGATAATAACTGGTATGAAGGAGAATACCATGGACATGTAGGGATATTCCCCATCTCATATGTGGAGGTGTGTAGAAAGCTCTCTGTCTTTGTGTACATTCAGTATAAAGATACTTCAACCTCTAATTTCTCTCTTTTCTCAGAAAATCCCTCCATCAGAGCGACATCTGCCAGCAAGACCACCTCCTCCAGCCCAGAGCAAAGAAATTGGAGAAGCAGTTGCCCGTTACAACTTTAATGCTGATACTAATGTGGAACTTTCATTAAGAAAAGTAAAAGTTTTATTAGTCTTGATGTCATAATTAGATTTTGGTTTCAGCTATGGCTCATTATTCGACTAGTTAATGTTTTTTTTTACACTTTGAGAAAAATCTTTTACAAGTCTAACTTGTTGCTGAATTCCTATATTCTATGCCATTCTATCATTATGTTCCAACACAAAGGAAAATTAAAAACACAAGACCTAAAATGTCTTTAAGAAAACTCAGCTTTTGCCACAATTAGGCTTGGGGGGTAATACAGTAATATCTAAAATACCACAGGATCTAAAAATAGCAACTGTATCAGTTTCAGTACCGTTATACCGTCATGAAAAGAATAATGCACTTATATTGGAGACAAGGATTAAATATAAAATAGAATTTCTTTAATGCCTAAAAATTCGTATGCATGGTTGTCATTACGAGACTGTGTGGAGGAGATAGAGAGAAGTGGGGAAAGATGGTGAGTCGAGCACTTAAGGGCCCGTTTACAGTGTCAGGTCTTGATGCCCAATTCTGATTTGCTGCCTATATCTGATTTTTTTGCCTGTCCATTTACACGTTGTTTTAATTGTGACCTTTATCCGATTCATGTGTTTACACTTGACATATAATTCATGATGTCTGCGCCACACTAGCTACGATGGAAGAAACTCCCTTGCTTTTAGCTCTGCGAAATATGCAAAGTTCACCCAACTTTAAAATGATTTTGAGGCAGAGGAGGAAGGAAAAGGCCATCATTGCAGCTTGTGCCTATGGTTTATATATGGTGTCCTCCACCATTCAGAGTAATGTGAGGGTACGAGAGAGATCTCAGGTCTAGTGGGAGCAAATTGTGGCGACTGACCACTTTCCTCCTCCATGTATCCTCTGTTGTTGTTTACCGCGTCAGCGTCTCCACACACGCTCTTAAATACGGACGAGTTAATTTGCAAATTGTGCAACATTAGGTGAACAAGAGAGATGGAAATCTGCACTGTAATATCGTATACCAAGGTAAAACACAACCAGCGGTTTTTCCATATTACAGGTTAAACATTAAATACTTTTTTAAAAGGTTATACTCTTATCATTTTTGCACTTGTTTCATTTGTTCCACTGTTATACCACTTAATATATCATGTTGATGTCTTCCAGGGAGAGCGTGTTGTATTGGTGCGGCAGGTGGACAAAAACTGGTTCGAGGGAAAGATCCCAGGTACAAACAAACAAGGAATATTTCCAGTGTCGTATGTGGATGTCATTAAGAAGACTTCAGTACAAAATACTGGACAACCGCCTGGGCCTAGTATACCCACCAGCTTCTCCAGTGACAGACTGAACAGTAGGGTACGTTTTCAATTGTATTTTTGCTTAAAGAGGCTTAACGGTCTTAAACATATTTCATATTACAACGTCATGAGGTTTCAATCATGGTGATGAGAGACATGTGAATTTCGGGTTACTTATATCCACGGAATATACACTCTGATCCACTTAAGTAAGTGCATAATCTTATCTGGATAAATACTGACTTATACTTTAAATACATGATCCGTGCCGACAAAGGGTGGCGTCAGAGGCAGCAAAACCTTTCATTCAGATCATGTTACTCTTTGCCATAGGTCATGTACAGCGCTGTCAGAGTCAACAAGGTGCCAAGTGCAAAATTAATCCTTTTTCAGATGGCAACTGTCCCAGTCCTAAAATAGATCACCTCTGTCATCTTTAGATTACCTTTGGCTTGATGTGTAAGATAAGCCTGAGTTCAGATTAAATGCCCTTGAGTTGTAATTCCATCTAAAGAACAAAGAAGTAAAGGCTTATTACTTCGCTCTCGTGAGACCAAGCCAGCAGGATTAGATCAGATTAATCACACGTCCTGCCAGTATCCAGTATAGGCTAATTAGATTGTGGGCATGACCTGCTGCGATATACATGTGCTGCTCAGTTCTTGCTGTTTTACTAAGCAGGAAGTGTCTGGACGGGGTATTTTTGTCAAATATTTGTACACTTCAGCTATACTCAAAAAGATAAACATAATTTTAGTGAATAAATGTCGTTAAACTAATCTCATGCTTTAAAAAAAAAACATGTTTTAAGGTTTTAAATGGCAAATCATACACTGTCAGTTCACAAATTCACATACAGTTGCACACCTAACTCTCATTTGTGCAGTAGATTTTGTCCAAAGCACTGGGCACTACACTCTTAAATATGAAGGTTCCAAATAAGAGTTTTTAAAGTGATGCCATAAAATAACATTTTTGGATTTATTTTAATTAATAAATAAATACATTTATACTCTAAAACAGGGGTCTCAAACTCACGGCGGGTTGGCCATTTATGGCCTCCCTCATCCTCCATCCAACCCGCAACTGACGTCAAAAGTATGAGATTCTGCCCTACAAAAAATATGGCTGCATCCGAAACAGCCTACTACTCAGTAGGCACTGAATTTGAATTTAAATGTAATATTTGGCTGTTAGAAAAGTACGCTTATACAGTATGAATACGAGCAGTATGAATGAAATTCGGACATCCGCAACATCCGCTATTTTGTAATGATCGAGTTGTTCCGTTTTACTCCCATTCATGAATTCTCTTGTAGGGCATCATGGTATAGCGCAGCGTGCATGGAATGCACACTTCAGAATCTTGCCGGATATAGTAAGTCATCCACGTACTTCTCGCATACTGATTTTCGAATTCTATGAATTTGTACATACTACATGGCTCGCATACTAAATTAGATTATTATATAGTATAGAAATATACAGTTTTCAGATGCAGCCCATATGTTTTTGAATCCCTATCATTGTTGTGCATATAGCCACTTGTTATTTTGACCCCCCCCCAACCCCATCTATTGGACATTTAAAGTACTGCACTGTATATATTTGAGTTTTACCTCTGTTTTTTCTGAGGTTGAGAATATTGCACATGCTTATTATTTCTGTGGGTGATTTAAACGTTGAAATATGTCCCTAGGTGCTCTATTTTTTACTAAAGCTCAATTTTTGTAAATATTTAAGGATCATTTGATTATTATCACTTTGATACCACCTGTATTGTGTTGAACAAACCCTTTTTCATGGCTTACAAGTTATGCTGGTGGTGTAAAAAATATGCAAATTTTGCTAATATTCGATTCAAATGGTCTAATAGATTTACCTCATATGCGTATTAATATTTATATGGAAACTATGTACATTTTACTGCTGGTTGAATTGAAAGTAAATGTGAATATATACTTACTTTTCTCCTCTTTGTGGTAGTTTTACAAAAAAGAAAAATACTAAGCAGAACAATTGCCAGTAAAGTCATTAAAGTTACCCAAACTGCTTTCTGCTGTTCTTGCACTGTCTGTTAAACTTTTGGTAAAGCAACAATTGGTTGGGACAGAATAAAAATTATGATTATTATAATTATTATGACTACTTAAATGTCAAAATGCTAATTTAAACAGCCACAGATATATTTCAACAGTTGTATGAAGCAAAAAAACGTGCTGATTTGCATTATCAATGATGAGAGGTAATGCTTAAATTATGAACATCACGTCTGTTGTCCTAAGATGCATCACTTATGTCACTTTTTTTTCTGCTTTAATGTTAAATCGACTATCCTATGTATTGTCAGTCACTGAAATGGCCCCCCCACCAATTTGAGTTTAACACCCCTGCTCTAAAAAGACCCTTTTGTGTAATGTAAAAGTTCTATGGAGGTTTGAGATTTTGCACTGAAACTTGTTTGATGTTTGAAGGCTTGTATTGTAAAGATTGTGACTCAGTGATTGTGTTGTTGTTTCCACTTTACAAATCAGTACAGACAGTTATTGTGGACTAAAAAATATTAATTGCACATATTGTTCCTTGTAGCTCATGCCTTTAGTCTTAGGCCTGTTTCCCACATATTGCATCTGTGGAGCCTTTTTAATACCTGAAATGACTGCAAAAAGCTTTTACAAAGACAGCATTTCTGCTACGCTGTATTAATCCTTACGAAATGGTATCCAAACCCAAACTCTAGCTATGAAACGTCCTAAATCATCTAGAATCAATCAGATTTACTGAACAGAAAGTGCTGTTTTCGTGCTGTGATTTTCTAGGTGTTATTTTCTCATAAACTACCACATTCATCTATCCTCTTGTCACTTTCATTATCTTTTCTATCAGTTCTCATATTTTCCCAGTGTATCATTACTATCACTTTCTGTTTTTCCCTCTCTCCTTCTTTCCCTTAAGCCGTCATCTACGCGTAACCTCCACAACTCTCCATCCCCAACTATCCGTCCACTCTCCTCATCTTCTCCCAGTCCACAGAGAGCTGCACACCTTCAAGCCATCACCAGCGAGTGGTTGGCTCTCACTCTGGGTCTGTCCCCTTCAGGAACCCCTGCCCCCACACCTCCTCCCTTCCCTTCCAATTTCCAGCCATACTATGAAGCGTTTGACTCTGGCATCTCGCCATCTCCCGCCTCCTCCACACTGGGCCGCTCTCCAACACTCACTCCTCGCGTCTCCACACCTGCACTCAAAGAGGGCCACTTCATTCCCATCTCCTCCCCAAAGTCCTACATGTCCCCTGATCCCAGCCCGTCACCTCAACCCTACCTAACCTCCGCCTCCTTCACTCCTTCACCCACTTCACCCACATTTGACTCCAGGTCTGGCAGTGTCATAGAAATTCTGTCCAGTCACAAAGCAGATTTGCCTGTGAAGGAACTGCAGTTGTTCTCAGATCCCAAAGACAGATACAAGCCAGGCGAGACAGACTCCCCTAAATTGGGCAGCCCTATTGACTTAGTTGTTTTTGAAGGTCAAAAATCTCCATTGGATATTCTGCCACCAAAAGACCTAGAGGATGATCTGTGTGAGGAGCTAGTGTCGATTATAAAGGCCAGCCAATCAAAGGGTGCATTCTTAGAAGAGGAGGATTTGTATCACCAAGAACCAGATACTGTGGAAAAGCTACCCAGACTCTTCATTGAGGAGGAGCAGAATGAAGACAACAGCTTCTTAAATAAAACCCTGCCATCAAATACATTCACTCCACTCCAACTTGCCCATAGTGAGGGTTCAGATATTGAGGTAGAGCTTGCTGTTTGGTAATGCCCCTAAACTGAAAAGTGAAAGTAAATTTCCTTACAGGAGAAGTGTGTCATTTTTGTCTTTTTTTGTTTTAAAACCCATGAGTTAAAGGTTTAGTTCACTCAAAAATGAAATGCGTTATTACCCTCATGTTTTTCCAATTCTCTATGACCTTCATTCATCTTCAGAACACAAATTAAGATATTTTAGATAAAAACCAAGAGCTCTCTCCTCCTCTATATGCAAAAATGGTCCATAGATGTCTAAAATCCAGAAGATACAGTAACAAAACCTTTTCAAAAGGTAAACCTTTGTACTTTGCAGCTGCACATTAGTACCTAAAAGGTACAATTTTGAATTTTAAATTTTACCTTTAAAGGCTGATTTATTCTTCTGCGTCAAGCGCACACGTATGCTACGGCGCAGCCTACGTGTTGACGCATAGTCCTACGCCGTGGTTGTCGTGGCTGTGCACCTCTCAAAAATTGTAACTACACGTCACAGCGAAGCGTAGCGCAAGCTCAGTGATTGGTCAGCTTGGTAGAGCTGACGAGTCTGGGCGGCACCGAGAGCCGCGCGAGCCCGATAGAGCAATTGTTTACAAGTGTGGAGTGTCGTGAAGGAGCTCCGAATGGAAAGTTTTGTTCTGTGTTTACCTCATGATAAAAATTGTTGCACGTCCGCCGGTTCCTGCCTCAAAATGAGCGAGTTTGAGCCACTTGTACATTCAGGAAGCGTTCAGTAAAAACAAAACAGAAGCGAAGAAACTTGACACAGAGGAACATTAACACCTTACTACCCACTAACGTTTTGGAAGTGTTAATGCAGACCAACAGAGACAGCGCGCAGAAGTATAAATGCACAGATACACGCGTTGCATGCGCCGTGGGTTACGCCGGTCACTTGACGCAGAAGTATAACCAGGCTTAAGACAAAAGTTTCAAAGTGAGGGTTGAGACCCCTCGGAGGGTTGCTGGATAATGAGCAGGGGTCGCTTGGTGAGATCCAAAAATCTAATTAATTGGCTGAAAAGTTTAGGAACCTCTGCTTTAAGGTACTATGAGGTAAAGACTTGTATTTTTTTATGAAAATGTACTTTTAAGAACCTGTTATAAACAAAGAAGTAATTTTGAAAAAGTTACCACCCCAGATACAGATTTTGTATCTTTATTTCCTATATCAGTGGTTCAACTGTTATCATACAAAACTCAAAGAAAACATGTGCACCAACTAAACTGAAAAAAAAGTGTATTCTTTTCCGTGAAAGGACAGGGTGTGCGTTTACGATGGGCAATACAATGCATGGCTATTAGAATCAGCAGTGCAACATGCAAGCATTGTATTGCCCGTAGTAAACATAGCACCCTAACCAGACTTTGACAGCATAGGTGTCAAAAAAAAAAATTTGTTTTTATAAATTTAATTGCACATAAAATGTTCCTGGAACTTTGAATGATTACAGTTCTGAAGTCAACTGGAATGATTTGAAAGTGTTTTTGATTTTTCTGGAATTTAAATATCTCAGGACTGTTGTTGTCCATGGAGGAGAGGGATCTTGGATTTATTCTAAAACATTGTGTGTTCTGAAAATGAATAAAGGTCTCAGGGTATTAGAACGACATTAGGGTGAGTTTTGAAAAGAATTTCCTTTTTTGGATGAACCAACCCTTTAATGGGACTGTTTACACACAAAACATCCTCAGGCCTTCCAAGATGTAGGTGACTTTTTTTAAGACCAGATTTTATGTGCAGTTAATTTTATAAAAATAACTTTTTTTTTACCTATGCCTTCCAAGTCTGGTTAGGGTGCTATGCATACACTGTTATTTGACAAGACACTTATTATTTAAGTAAAAAAAGTGTTCATTTTGTTCTGCCCACATATGCTTTTTTGACTAAAAGTGGCAGTAGCCATTATATCGTATTTTATGAATCACCATGACCACTGGCCCAGCTAAAAATAATCTTTATCATCTAAAGAAAACAACAACAACAACAACAACATATTGAATGGCCTGAGAATGAGTAAATTGAAGCAAAATCTCAATTTTTCAGTTCAATTTGGGTGAACTGTTCCTTTAAAATAAATGTTTTGTGCAAACGCTAACACGGAATGCTTATTATTGTTTCCAGTGGCCATTAAGTTTGCATTTTTGTTTGTTAAACTGCACCAAAAAAATAAATAAATCACACACTTCGCCTGTAGATCCTGAAGCATTTGTAGAGCATGATGAACGTGCCTTTAGCATGTATAACTGTTTTCATCTCCACATCAGCAGGGTGAAGTTTCCCAGAATGCCTCTCCTCGTCTCTCCCCTCTGTCCTCACAGATGTCATTGCCATTCACATCTGCTAAATACTCCCCCACTTCCCCATGCTCCACCCCACCATTGCCTGGGGTTTCACAGTCACCCCCTCACTTGGCAAAACTGTTCCCTCGGCAGGACCTCCGCTCCCCAAAGGTCAAGGTAAAGACAAGGTGCTTGTTAGTGACTGTACTAGTGCTCACCATCTTCCCCTTCCCCTTAATCCCACCACTCCATAATACATACACTAACATTCTCTATTAAAGCGACCTATATAACGTAAATACATTATTGTTACGGCATGCATTTCCATGAAAGATTTATTGCACCATAGTGTGCTTGCTACATACATGAAACACTGTAGTTCACACTGTATGTCTGACTTACGGTAAATTATTACTGTTATATGGGGAGGTAGAATCATTAATTATTAGTAAGTCATAGACATATTTAAATCACCCCCATACACTACTCACAATCCCAGGATACTTTAAATTACCTTTGTAGACTTTTGCTTGTTAGCTCTGTCCACTGGCATGGAAAAAAACAACTCTCATAACAGATGATTGGACAACTTGGTAAATACATTAAGACTTAAAAGAAGCTAATAATTTGCTCCAATCAAGGAATATTCACTTACTCATGTTAAATATCCCCCCCCCCCCCCCCCCCAATGTATACACTACCTCAGAAGTACTCAAAAGATGTGGTTGGTATTATTTAAATAATGTTGTAAAAAGACGTCTCTTATGATCCCGATAGCTGCATGTATTTTAAAGTAAAAACTGTAATATTGTTAGATGTGTAAAATATGCAGATAGCTTATTAGAAGATTTTTCTAAATGTTATGTACTCCAGTAATAGCAAAGCTGAATTTCCAGCAACCATTACTGTATGATTTTTTGTGTCAAATAAGGATTTAGAAAATATTCTAATATGCTAATTTGATGCTTAAAAGCATGTATAAATGCAAACTCCAACTACATTCTGTCCTCTCTTCACCCTGTGAGTACTTAATAATGTTTTGTATACACACACACACACACACACACACTGAGCAGAGAGTTGGTGACAAATGCATTCATATTCATCCCTGAAAAATGCAAACACATTTTTTTGTGTGTGTGTTTGTGTTCATACACAAACACAAGGCTTGTGTTCATAGTTGAAGTCAGAATTATTAGAGTAATTTATTTGAATTTGTTTTCTTTTTTTAAATATTTTTCAAATGATGTTTCACAGAGCAAGGAAATTTTCAAAGTTTGTCTGGTAATATGTTTTCTTCTGGAGAAAGTCTTATTTGTTTTACTTCAGCTGGAATAAAAGCAGTTTTAATTTTTAAACACCATTTTAAGGTCAAAATTATTAGACCTTTTAAGCTATATTTTTTTCAATAGTCTACAGAACAAGCCATCATTATACAATAACTTGCCTAATTACCCTAACCTGCCTAGTTGCCCTAATTAACCTAGTTAAGCCTTTAAATGTCACTTTAAGCTGTCTAGAAGTGTCTTGAAAAATATCTCGTCAAATATTATTTACTGTCATCATGGCTAAGATATAATAAATCAGTTATTAGAAATGAGTTATTAAAACTATTATGTTTAGAAATGTGTTGAAAAAATCTACTCTCCGTTAAACAGAAACTAGGAAAAAATAAACAGTGGGCTAATAATTCAGGGGGGCTAATAATTCTGACTTTAACTGTATATAATAATAATTCTGACTTTAACTGTATATAATAATAATAATAATAATAATAATAATAATTCTACAAAATATGTATGACTAGTCGTTAATGACATGTATGTTAATGTGTATATGCATGATGCAATATACACAATTACAGGTAACAAGGTATCTTTAAGTAAGACTAAAATGTCACAAGCCACATCTGCTGCCTTTAAAAACTCAATTCAGTGTTGCTATGAGCCAGCTTCAAAAACATAAAAAAAACAAGTGGACTTAGATGCCACACATTTTAAGCATAAGTTAAAGGTGCTGTATGGAAGTTTTTGACTTTTCTAAAGCATAAAAATGCTATATGTTTGTAGATATTTAGGAAACATGCTAAGTGAACATTCTTGTTCATCTGAAAAACAATGCTGAAGTCAGATATTCTGCTTTAAAAATGTCTGTTATGCGCCAGAACGGCTGTCTTTGTTTTGGTTCTTTTAACCCGCCGAATGCTACTTTAGCCAATTATATTTCAGCCCCCCGGGTTGCCTTGCTGGAAAACTGCATATTTAATTCATTCATTCAGAAGGCTCTTAAAGCATAGGTCTGTTACAGAAATAAATTTCAATAAAATTAATTAGCAAAAAATATAAATATTATGAGCGTAAATGTTAGGTGAGCAGAATACATTGTAATCCTGTGTCCTAATAGCATGCTGTGTGACAAGATACGTAGTGATAAGTAATTTGACTGCACCAGAGGAAACACAACAGCTGTATTCAGTTGCTTTTATATAGAACATGATTTAAATCGGCCTTTAGGCTCTATAGTCAGAATCGCTACTTTTGGTTCTCAATCTGGCAACCTGCGCTTGCGTTTGTTTTGATCCAGGAATGCAATACCTAGTTCAACCACTGGGTATCAAACTTACATGCTGCACCTTTAAACATGACGTGACAATCATGGCGATCACTGTATTGTTAATTTGGTCAAAAAAGAGCAGATACATGGGTAACATTGTTTCAGTTATCACAATTCAAGAGTGAGTCCATACACACCCACAAAATAATTAAAAATATGATCATTTTCATGTAATTTAGGGGATTATGGGAAAAAAATACTGTTTTGCTTAATGTTTTTTGCAGCACAGAGAAAGTCTTTACTGTTCATTTTAATCGATTTTATGCATTGTTGCTAATTAAAATCTGTCTGACCCCAAACTTCTAAACAACAGTGTGTATTTTTGCAAATTGTTTTTTTTAATGACTACTCATGTCAGCTTCTCCTGGTTCTTTCAGCCTGTGTTAAGGCGTGATGTTGTGGTTGTTGGTAAACCCCCTCGTAGCCCTGTGATGTCTAGGAGGTCCTGCGGATCACCTGTTAGAGGTCAAAACTTTTCGCCATCTAATAGGGTAGGGAGTATGTGCAACCTGTGTGGCAATGGCACATCTGACCAAAGGGAAACTCAGTTTTCTCTCCTTTTTCAATGCATAATGACATTGATTGATTTAATTTGCTGCTGTACCTAAATGTAATGATGTTCGGAATGATACAGTAATCTTTTTTTTTTTTCTCAGTGTATGGTCACATGATGCGCAGTATCATTCTATCAATACAATGTTAATTCATGAACGAGGGATACTCTTAAAGGGATAGTTTACCCAAAAATAAAACTTTTGTCATTATTTATGCACCCATCCCTTTTCAACAAACTTTCTTTCGTATACTGAACACAAATTTTGAAAAAAAGTGCAGACCGTTATAGTCATTGACTATATTTGTTTGTTTCTATGGATGTCAATGGTTCTGGTTTACAACATTTTTCAAAATAGCTTATTTTGTGTTCAACAGAAGAAAAAAAGCTCAAACAGGTTTGGCACCACTTAACTGTAAAAAAATAAGCAGTAAAAGATTTATTTTTGGGTGAACTATGACTTTAACACCAAGGTCTTGTCTATCTGAGCGTTTGTGCATTAAGTGGTGAAGAAATTAACATTTAATTCTTAATATGTCTGTAGATTGATAACATTTTGCATGCTGAAAGTGGTTTTTCTGCATGTCTACGGTGTGTTTTGTGGCTCAAGATTGGCGTGTTTTTAGCAATGCATTGAGAGTGTTTGGGTTGTCTGGAATTTTTTCCTGGGAATGTCCCAATGATCTTTCCTGTGTACGCAGCTTAAACAAGGTGTACTCCCCAGGGCCAGGCAAGCGGCCTTTTCCCCACATTTTCTTCCGAGCAAGGGGAGTACAGTCCTCGGTTTCAGTACTTAAGGCATTTTTCAACTCTTTCTAAGTCCAAAGATCAAACATATTTCAGAAAATATGTTGTTTGATGGCTTAGAAAGCAAGATTTTGAGCCCCCGGTAGTCCTGGATCTCACGCGTGTTTGAATAAAGTGCAGTTTCTTTTTGTTTTAATCTGTGTTTAATCTACGTTTAGACAGGTTTGGTCATTAACATAGTTCAGATACACACAGCTGATCCAGGTCTGGCCTCAGGCTTCGCATTAATGAGCACAGTGGAAGTCTGGCTGTTCTCACTATCAGATACAGCAGAACGAGAGACGGAAACATTTAAATGTCCTTTCCTCTTTTCTCTTTTTCAGTCCCAAAGACAAGCATATGCTTGTGATCCACTTCAAGGTGGAGGGGAACCGTGAGTATCTCAAGTCTTCTTCTACAGTAGTCAACATTTAAAGTGGTTCAAAACTTTTTAACATGATTCTCCTAAAATGTTCCAAAAAAAAACTATTCTCATATTAAGAACATTTTATTTTTAAACTTTTTGATCAACTTCAAATGTTGACTACTGTATATGCACATTAACAACCTATAAAGTTCATGTAGAAAATTTGGTCAGCTTTAAAAGCCCCAATTCTATCGCTTCATCTTGCAGATTTCAAGCACTGTATAACTACATGCCACGGAATGAAGATGAGCTGGAGCTGAAGGAAGGTGATGTTGTTGATGTCATGGAGAAGTGTGATGATGGATGGTTTGTGGGTAAGTCTGTGAATTCTATTTTCATCCCGTTGCTTGCCAGTATTCAAGGAGCATTTCAGTGATGTTCTTTAATTTGCCACTAAGTGGCGCTGCTGTTCAACTAAAAATGATCTTTAAAACTGGTGCTAATGTTCAAGGGGCAAATGTTCAAGGGGCAATGACAAAAGTTTGGAATAATTACATTAGATTTTTCCGTTAATGATTATAAAAAAAACAAAAAACGCATTTATTTAATAAAAAAGCAGTAGTTTAAAATATTATTACAGTTTACAATACTTATTTGGTTTAATATATTTGACAATGTAATTTAATCCAGAGATTTTCAGGAACCATTACTCAAATATTCATTGTCACACTCATGGCCACTTTATTAGGTACACCTTACTAGTACCGGGTTGGACCCCCTTTTGCCTTCAGAAATGACTTAATACTTCGTGGTATAGATTCAACAAGGTTATGGAAAATTATATAGAGATTTTGGTCCATATTGACATGATAGCATCTCAGTTGCTGCAGTCGGCTGCACATTCATGATGCAAATTACCCGTTTCACCACATCACAAGGTGCTCTATTGGATTGAGGTCTGGTGACTGTGGAGGCCATCTGAGTACAGCAAACTCATTGTCATGTTCAAGAAACCAGTCTGAAATATTTTTACATTTTATGACATGGCACATTATCCAGTCTGGCCATTCTCCACTGATCTCTGGTATCAACAAGGCATTTGCATCCTCAGAACTGCCACTCACTAAATATTTTTTCTTTTTCGGATCATTCTCTGTGAACCATAGAGGTGGTTGTGCGTGAAAATCCCTGTAGATCAGCTGTTTCTGAAATACTCAGACCAGCCCTTCTAACACCATGCCACGTTCAAAGTCACTTAAATCACCTTTCTTCCCCATTCTGATGCTCGGTTTGAACTGCAGCAGATCGTCTTGACCATGTCTACATGCCTTAATGCATTGAGTTGCTGCCATGTGATTGGCTTATTAGTGATTTGTGTTAACGAGCAGTTGTACAGGTGTACCTAAAAATAATAAAGTGGCGGGTGAGTGTAGATTAGTCATATAATAATTTATTTAATTGCCTTTGTATTTTACTGATTGATACTTTCAATTTTAATAGTGATAATTTCAAAACTGATTATATAAAAATACCTTAAATAAAAACATTTTATTTTAATGTTTCTTTATATTTTTCTATAATTGTTTTAATATCAGACTTTTAATCATTTCTTTTTTTTTAATTTAACCTAAGATCTCTATATGATTTGAAAACAAAAACAAAAGTTACTGTTTTATAGATGTTTATTCTGTGGTTGAATTAAAAATGACATATACATTTCAGCAAGTTTAATCTGTATCTTTCCTCATACCTTCTGATGTTCATTTATGTTTATATATATATATATATATATATATATATATATATATATATATATATATATATATATTTCTATATCATGTAGTTTAAAGCAGTTAGTCATGCATGATTTATCTGATGTGGCTACAGTAATCCATTTTTCCATATTAAATGCATTTTGAAAGTATAGCACAGCTTTTCCAATTTTATATTTTAGGAACGTCAAGAAGAACCAAGTTTTTTGGAACCTTTCCGGGGAACTATGTGAAGAGGCTATAAATGGACTTAAAACGCACGTCTCTGATGGTCATATACATCTACTGAAGAGAGATGGACAGTTTCGCCTTCAGCAGGACAAGCTCCGGTCATCTTGCTGGACTGATGGAAACTGAAGCCAAACGGCGTCGGAGGGGTTATTGCACCTTGTGTCTAATTTGGTTCATAAATATTTTCATAATTAAATCCTAAAACCACTACGCTTATTAGGAATTTCGGTAAATGCTTTAAAACATTTGGTTGCCTACATTTTTTTTCTCATAGTTGAAAAATCAGCTTGCCTTCTAGTTGGGCAGAAGGATTTCAACATGAGTAATTAAGTGCCCTATTTATATGTTATTTATTGAGAGGCACGCTTTTTTTGTCTTTGGAAGGGTGATTATACAGTAGGTGATGAAGGATCTACTGGTGCCCCTCTGTACACTGATCTGATTTAGATCATATAGATTGAGCAGTATTGCAGTGTCATGTTTGTGTCAGGGAGTGGATATTACAGAAGACCATTCCTGCATGCCAACATGTATCTTTTCAGTATGTAAACCGGTTTCAGGTTGAGAAGAATGACCTCCGGTTTTCTAGGGCTCTATTTTATTTTTCCTCCAGACATTCCTTTGAGCATTTAAAGGATTTTACAGATAAGAGAAAAATATTTTTGATATTTTTCAATCTAAAAAGATGTTGTTTTTTTTGTTGAGAATGCAGTATATCCCTGACAAGAGGCTAAAGTGTGCATGCTAACACTAGTAAACTGACTATTAATACTGCCTATATTAAATACTTATGTTTTGGGTGACCTTGCACATCGCTTTTTTTGGTTTACACACTGTAACCTATTTATGGCCAATAAGAGGAGCACATGATGCTGAATTATTACTGAACTGCAATTGGCAGCCATGTATTTTGTATATCTCGCCTTCCTGATTCTTCAAATTGGTTCAATTTGAGTGAGGAAATGTACGTTTAAAACTATTTTGTTTCTTTGAACATTCAACGTTCTTTTTTTTTCATTATGACATACTTAATATATTGTAAATTGTTCACTTTCTATGTCTTTAATCTGTTCGGCCCAGTGATTACACTTTCATATTCAATTTAAGATATGCAGCCTTTCAATCTTCCTGTGAGACTGTATGACTAACAGTTTTATTCCTGTCGGTAAAGCAAGAAATGTAAATGTGTCACTCAGTAGAAACAGGAACCAATAATATATGTAATCTAGGCAATATAATACCTCATGGAGGGAATTATGCAGTCTCTGTGTTGTCAATGTGCTTAATGTACTGTACCAGTAACATCCTGCGCATGTTGTTTCATATAAAAATCTGCTGATCTCTGCAAACTTATTATTGTACCAGTGTGAGAATTGTTTTAATGCCATGCTGCTCTGGTTTAATATATGTGATGGTGGTACAGAGCAATATTTGTCACCGCCGTCTGATCTGTAGCTACATAGGGACTAGCAGAGATCTTCATTGTGCTTTAGTTAAGAACTGGCACTCAGTCTTCCATTCTGATTGAGCTGAAATTATTGTTCCTGGTGCAGAACTTTACCACATGTGGATATTTGTCACATTTACAAATGCACGATTCAGTTTTTAAATGTTTATAAAGTACAAAACACTGTGATATGTTTGGTCAATTAAACCTAGTATGATTCTGACACAACATTTTGGTGCTAGTGTGGGTGATGGATTCTTATTGGATGAGAATTGACTATTGCTTTAGTATCATTGGTTAAGAACAGACAAGCTGGTGCATAACTGATTACAGCGCTCAGCGAATCTCTTTTAAATTCATATTTTTAATAGGAAGTTATACAATATTATATTTGTGCATAAACATTAGATTAGTCAGTACTGAAGCCAAATCTGGAGCTAATCTAGCAAAATAACTTACGATAATGGTCCAAAAACTAGTACAAAACGAATTTATATGTTATAGAAAAATAGTAAATACAAATTTAAAAAAGAGAAAAAACTGAGAAGCAATTTTTTTTTTTTAATGTAATTGAATTTTTTTAGGTTGTGATTTTTTTTGCAATAATTTGCCTGAATTTAGTTGTATTTATTGAATCTTTCAATTTCTTAATATGTTTGGTGACTAAAATATTATTTTAATAAACATGTTTAATAAATCTGTTATGTTTAAATGCATCAAAACACTGCTTATATTCACTGAGAAAGAGATACAAATAATCATTTTCAAAATGAGGTGTGCAATTATGCTGAGCACTGTAAATAAAAATAGGAGAGGTTATAGCAACATGTCAACCTATTCATTAATAAATATTTAATTAGACTCCAAAAAAATTAACAATTTAGTCTTTCTTCTGCTGTTTGTTTCTTTGTGGAATAGTGCATAAATAAAGTCATATATTTTCATCCAGGACTATCGTTTGCATCTGAATGTATTTTCAGTTAGATTCCTAACTACAGTATAGTAGTATATAGCCTCAAACTGTTTAGCAAAATATGAATCTCGCAGTCGGCGACACAGTGGTGCAGTAGGTAGTGCTGTCGCCTCAAAGCAAGAATGTTGCTGGGTCAGCTGGCATTTCTGTGTGGAGTTCTCCCTACGTTTGCGTGGGTTTCCTCTGAGTGCTCCGGTTTCCCCCACAGTCCAAAGATATATGGTACAGGTGAATTGGGTAGGCTAAATTGTCTATAGTGGATGAATGTGAATGGGAGTGTGTTGATGTTTCCCAGGGATGGGTTGTGGCTGGATGGGCATCCGCTGCGTAAAAACGTGCTGGATAAGTTGTCGGTTCATTCTACTGTGGCGACCCCAGATTAATAAAGAGACTAAGCCGAAAAGAAAATGAATTAATAAATCTCACAGTGCTCTCGTGCATTACTCAGCACTGACCAATCAGGTTAAAGTAGGCAGGGTTTTTTACGGTTTACAGCGGCAAAGCATGCATTCTAATGTGAAGCTTCAGTTTATTTTTGAAAGATAGTGAGAAAAGTTTGAAGTATTCAACTGTTTAAATCACAGAACTGTTCAATTATATTCAGAATTTAGAATCTATAATGTACAGGAAGTGCAAATGATTTTTTCCCATCAGATTTTACAGTTTTATTTGTATTATATTATTCATACATATGCTAAGCAAATTTTAAACATTTTAAAACCTTGGCCAAATATAAAAAGATTGAATGTGTGCAATATTCAAATATTATACACCCCTGCTTCCCTGCATGCTGTCTTACTGGGTTTTATTATGGGGGATTTCATTTAAATATGTGATAAAGATAATACTTTAACTCTTTGTTCATAAAAATAAACCACACAAACTCGCAGCCAAAACTTACTTATTAGATGTTTAGATTTAAAAATATGTTAGGTTTTTCAGTTCTTCTACTGTATGTGTAACTGTCAACAAAACTGTCACCTGTGCAAATCAAACTTGCTTAAGGTGGGATAAACTAACCTAACCTAATATTAAACTGACTATTAATACTGCCTAAATACTTGTGTTTTGGGTGACCTTGCACATCATTTTTGATTCACACACGGTAATCTGACAAATAAGAGGAGCACAAGATAAATATTATTTGCAAATACAACCCTGGTTCCCTTGAGGTTTTACAATAGGAGATTTCAATTAAAAATCTGTGTTAAACATAATACTTTAATTCTTTGTTCCTAAAAAACAAAAACAAAAAAAACAACAGACTTGCAGCAAAAACGTAGCAACTTATCAGACACATTTGTTGTATAAAATATCCATGTATCCATATCGTATTTTTGATATGGGTGTATAATTTATGTTCTAGAGCAAAACCTTACAAGTTATGTTAACTACTAATAAAAACATCTACAACATTGTAAAACCCATAGGAAATGTACTTCCGGGATCTTACATCCCTCCTGCACCACTCCTGCCTTTCACTGAGAAATATTTGCCTTTAATATTGATATGATGGACATCAGTATTCCATGATCTATTAATAAAGTGGTTACCCCACTCTGACACCATTTGGGTGACATGGGTTGGCTCTTTTCATCTTCTATGTTTATTTCTATAATGCTTTTACAATTTTGGTAGAATGGGAGATTCTCATCATGGATGTGCAGCTGATAAATCTGCAGCAACTGCATGATGCTATCATGTCAATATGGAGCAAAATCTCTGAGGAATATTTCTAGTACCCTGTTGAATAAATGCCACAAAGGTTTAAGGCAGTTTAATAGGCAAAAATGGGCCCAAAGTGGTACTAGTAAGATGTACCTAATAAAGTGGCCAGTGAGAATACACTCAAATGTAATAATAAATGCATTTAAACCTATGCTATGACTTTGATAATCTGGTTACTTATGTTTTTATGTTTTGGCTTGCAGCAGATTTGCATGGCCAGTACTTTTGTAGCCAAAAGTAAAAAAATATATATTTATGTTCCTAGACCAGAATTATATCTAACATTTGATTGGCAATACTGTTTGATTCAAGACATGGTTAAGGCTTTGAATTCAGTTATAGTAATCGTGCCATCCTGAACGTCATCTTTCTGCAAGCAATCCAGTCCCTGCAGACCGTCCAGTCTATAAACAGCCACATCGTGTCCTGGAGTTGTCCCTCCTGCTACCATGGGAACACAGTAAACAGAGGGTCAGTGGAGAGCCGCTTTGAGTTTCTGTCCCAGAGAAACAATCAGAGCCATCCAGCTCACTTGCAGGAGGCTGGTATTTTGTCTAGACTCTGCTTTCCCCCCAGTTGTTTTTAATGGAGCATATTCTCACGTGCTCTCTTAAACAAACTGATAAATATATCTGGGAATACAGCTCAAACCCTAGTTAAAGAGATAGGTCAATCAAAAAATGAAAATGTACTCACCCCCAAGAGCTTAAAAAATGTTTTGTTGTACACGACGAGAAATTTGGAAGAATTCTGGAAATTATTATCCATTGACTTTTACTGTATACTTGGAAAAAGGTACTATGGAAGCAAATGGTTACAGGATTGCAACATTCTTCTAAATATCTTCTTTTATGTTCCTTCAACAGAAAGAAACTCAAACTGGTTTGGAACAAGTAAAGTTTAAGTTTGAGTAAACGATGACAGAATTTTCATTTTTGGGCGAACTGCCCCTTTTAAGACTTACAATATGATAATCCATTTCTCACACCAAGCCCCTTCATTTTTGAAAGAGCATATGGCTGAGTAAATGACCGAATTTACTAGTGGGCTACATAATGTGACAGCTTGGGATAGAGAAGGATTTTCTGGTTTTAAGGTTTGCTAGGGTTGATGCATCTCGGGCTGTGACAAACCGCTCTTCCCTGGCACCACCAAACAAGGAGCTGTTCAAGCCAACAATACAAGTGCTCTCAAGCTAGAATGTTTGGCCTTCAAATAAAGAGCACACTCCAGTGCCATGTACAACACAAAACGGGCCATGCTGTGTGGTTACCGAGACTCTACTTTAGGAAAAAAGCCTCATGTGAATCTTACTAGCTCTTTCCATTGACTGTATTTTACATATTCGCGGGATGGCAGCCAGGGAATCATTTTGACCAGACGTAATCAAACACTGAAACTGTTTTGAACGTCCACTGACATCTGAAAGCTGTTGTGATCAGATGTTCAAACATTGTACCTGTTTTAAATCTTCATAATGTTAAATCTGGGTTATGGCTTCATAACATTCTCTGTAGGTCACTCTGAGCTTTAAACTGGAGAGCTTATTAAAATAAGAAGAAATGACAGTGTTCAGCAATGATTTAATACAGCTAAAATAGTTATGAGTGAAAGACATGGTAAAGTTATAAATGGCCACATCTGCTTTTTTGTGTATGGATAATGGATAAAAAGTGTTTTGTTTCATACAGATCCCAGCCAAAGCATGTTAAACAAAAGATTAGAAAAAAAAAATCGTGCAAACATGACACTGAAAATGACCTTATTACAAAGTTTAAAGGGTCATTCAGTCAAAAAATGTTTAATAAAAATGACAAAAACACATACATGAGACATGCATGACAATTGCAGGTACATCACTCTGGCTCATTTTTTAGAGCCCCTATTTTTCATTATAAAAGGTCATATTTTGGTTTTGGGGGTCTCCAACAACAGGTTGATATGCATGAAAGGTCAAAAAAACACTTGTTTAAGTCATTTTCTTATAATATGCATTAATTTTTACCATTATCCCAACGACTCCCATATGATTTGTTTGGTCTCAAACCCATAATGTGTAGGGATTGTTCCAATAAACCATTCTGTTGTGATTGGTCAACTGGTTTCAGTGTGAGACAGAGAGAAACGTGTGTGAAGTAGCACACACTGTAACAGTTACTGACAAAGTCCCTGTCAAAGTCTGACAAAGTCCCACACATATTAGTCTCTGCTGCTCTTTCCTTTAATAGCAAATGGCCGATGAATCTTGTGTTGCAGCGTAGTTTATTATATCAAAAATCTGAAAAATGACAGGAACAAACACAGCCCTAGGTTGGCTATACTGTGGTATTTTTGTGAAATAAAAGTTTTATTCCCTGCAGCTGAATCTACATCTCTCAATGATCATCATCTTCATGTCATGATCAATCCCATGTGCTCTGCTAGTGTCTAAAGGGAAAGCCGCCTTCACGTTTTACCGGAACCATGTATTGTATCGACAATGCGTTCAAGCAAATGATCCGAACCCAACATAATTCCTTTATTCAACTCTGAGTGGACTATTTTGTTAGAGAATCAATAGTTTAAAACACGGTGCATTTCAGATTTAAACTTCAGCTGGATGTTTTCATTCATCTAGAGATGTGTTACACACTGCATGGAAACTCATTTTTAAAAACCCATAATAGGGGCACTTTAAAATGTGAAATAAAGCAGAAAAGCATCTCAGAAAGTATTTTATAAAGCTGACAGTGCTTTAATTCAGTGCACATGAGGCGTAAGGAACTGCACTTTATCCTGTATTTTACATGGCTACTTGCTAAAAAAAAAAAAAAAAAAAAAAAAAAAACATTGTTCTGAGCCACAATTTTTTATTAAATCTTTAAAGTAAAGCTGACAGAAATAAAAACGGCTGAATGGAGCATACACTCAAATGTACAATATTATTCAGTCATAAGATGGCACCAAACAGTCAAAAACAGCGTCGTGACAACGTATTCCTGTGTTATTCAGCGGTTGTTATCTCAGAATAACATATCTTGGAATGTTGTGACTGACTCAATTCCAGACAGCTGTGTAATTATAGCCTATAAAACCAACAACGTGAACAAGCCTGTTCATTACACACTTACTGTATAACTTAATAAAGTACTCTGCCAGTCACACAAACATCCACATAACATTTGCTGCCGGTCACTCAAAGCTCATATCCATTTTGTTTGTAAATAGTCAGATATAAGAAGATGCCCTTCCAGCCATAACCCAGTACTGGGACTCTCATACACTACAGACAATTGTGTTTACCAAACTGACTTATTCTGCATGTCTTCGAACTGTGGGGGAAACCTGAGCACCTGGAGGAAACCCATACAAAGACGGGGAGAACATGCAGACTCCACACAGAAATGCCAACTGGCCCAGCCAGGACTTGAACCAGGGCCACTATAATATTATTATAGATGCAAAAACGATTCAAACTAAAGTCACCTACAGTTGAAGAATGGATTAATACAGTGCACACTATTTGTGTTATGAAAAAATGTCATTTTCATTAAAAACACAGACTGAATAGTTTTTTGGAGTAAATGGATTGAGTATATTTCACCAATTTGCCCGTATTTTTTTTTTATTACATATATTTTCTTCTTTAAAGGAAATTTGTAGCTCCCTGTGTTTTATTGTTTATAGATGTTGTTGTTAAAGGGAAAAAAATACAAAGCATACGCAAAATCTGTAAGTCTCTTTCTGTATAAGAATATGTAAATTATATATGTTTTTTTCTTTTGGAAACTCAAGAAAAAAATGGATATCGACAGTTTATTTGGGATTAAATTTGTTTTACATTTTTTTTGATAAAACAAAAATGTTTGATGGGTTAGTAATGACAGAAATATCATTTTTGTTGAACTATCCCCATATTTTAATGATAACACTGTAGCTCTCCATGTCATCTAGACACTATTAATTAGATGAATTAATTATTTTCTTCATGTTAGCAGCTTAAGAATTAGGACTAGAACTGAAATCCACAGTTCTTTTTGTTTCCCTTATGCGGCTGTGCTACTAGAACTGTTTACATTCCAGAAAGGAGATGTTTAAAAGAGCAACACATGCCGTGTTGATATGACAATTTGACATGATAAGCGTTTGTTATTGTGCTCTGTGAACAGTTCCCAATCTGCTGATCAGAAGTGAAGACTCTGACTCAATTCTCCTTAATTTCATGACAGAGTTCTCCTTTCAACCAAGCACAGGTGTCTGGCCAAGGGTTAGGAAAAGAAACGTCTAGACAGCAGACGGGGTGATGACAGAGTGAAGGGAGATTTCAGTTTTTGAGGATTAATCATAAAGGGTGCAAAGTTTGGATCTGAAGGGGGTGGGGAGAGAGATTGAACCCTGAGTTTCTCAGTCTACCCTATGACCTCATGAGAGGAGTGGCATCCCGGCATCATCTTTCTTTCATTCACTCACTCTCCTAACCCCATGCGCATGCTTAAAAGGGATTCAGAGACAGGCACTGGCTTCCAATCTCTGTTGGGTGAGCCTTTCGTCCAGAGCAGGAGCTGATTATTCTGTTCTCTCTGGCCGACAAGAGGAAACTCCAAGCTCTTTTCAAAAAAAGAAGATAAAAGAAACTAGACAGAAATGCCACAGAACGTGGTGCTGGATGGACCGGCCCCATGGGGATTTCGGCTTTCAGGAGGCAAAGATTTCAACCAGCCACTGACCATAACTCGGGTAAGTGAAAGCCTTTGGCTGCAGAGTTTGTGCCGCTCCACACATTCCACTCAGAGATAATGATGCTTTTGATGTGCTGGGCAACACTGCCGTGGGCATGAGAAACCAGTGGGTGGATCATAAAAAAACATTCCCAGGACCTCACTTTAGGATACAGTGAGAAAAAGTATTTTTAGAGACACAAGTTCAAACTGGCATTCATTTTTGGAAACATCCGTGGTTGTATGGGGAATCATTTCCCAATAGAGACTTTCAATGTTTGGTAAATTACACTTTTTATTTATGTCTTTATGTTGTGTGGTTTTACGAAGAAAAAAAATGCATGGGATACATTACCGGTCAAATTGAGGGTCCGTTTTTTATGTTTTTTAAAGAAAATTATTCTGTTCATCAAGGCGCCATTTATTAAATGTAAAAAAAAAAAAAAAAAAAATGTTTAATACTTATTAATATTTTAAACAAATGCTTTCTTATCATATGTAGTTTCAAATAAAATTATTACTCCAGACATTATTGCTTTTATTACTATTACCATTAATAATAATAATAATATTACTAATAATAATAAATATTAGAGTGATTTCTGAAGGATCATGTGATTCTGAAAACTGGAGTAACAAAGCTGAAAATTCACCTTTAAAATCACTGGAATAAATGATTCAATTAAATGATAAGCTACTTTTAAACAGTTATTTAATAGTGCAATAACATTTCACAATTGTACAATTTGAATCGTATTTCTGATTAAATAAATGCAGCCTTGGTGAGCAGGAGAAGCTCATTTTAAAACATTTAAAATTCCTACTGACCCTAATCTTTTGAGGAGTAGTGTACATACATTAAATAATGCATTAAAAATGATGGATGTAATGCTGTTCTTGTGAACTTTCTATTTGTTAAAGAAGGCAAACATGAACCACAAAAATATTAAGCAGCACAACTGTTTTCAACATGGATGATAATCTGTGAAAAAAAAAATGTTTCTTGAGAGCCTATTCAGCATATTAAGAACATTTCATCATGTGACACAAAAACTAAAGTTATGAATACTGAAAATCCAGCATTGCCATCAAAGAAGTAAATAAACCCTTTTTAACATAAGCTAAATAAAAAAATGTCTTGTACAGTTCGAATATTATTATTAAACTATTGGGATGTAAGATGTGCTGTAAAATCTATACAAAGCATCTGATTTAAAAACAGATTTTATTACTTTGATAACTCCTGCAGTAATAGTAAAACTAATAACATTACATATTTTATAATAACAGTGGTGTTTCCCAGTGATGGGTTGCAGCTGGAAGGGCAAAGTTGGCAGTTCTTCCCGCTTTGGTGACCCCTGATTAATAAAGGGACTAAGCTGAAGAGAAAATGAATGAATGAATAATAACAGTAGCACATTACCCTCTGTTGCACCATGCTGTTGATAAATTTGAAGATGAAGAATATTTACCTCATATCTTACTCACAATGTTCTATCTTAAGGCAATTTATAATCTTTGATTTTAAGTATAATTCGTATTCATTTGTATAATCATCGTCCAATAAGTGGTTAGGGTTGAGGTTTCGAGGGATGTCTCCCCTTTTAAAATCGTATTTTCATACAAATAAAATCGTTTTAATTCTTGTTAGCCACTTAATTAGCCACTTTTATGACATTACATAAAATAGTTACATTTCCTTTTGGGTTATCTGTTCCTGAAGTATAAACTAAATTAACTGCTAGATTTTATTTTCTTCCAGTTACTAACATGCACGCAAAAATGTCAGACACACACACACATACACTAGTCTGGCTCCGGAGGGGATCTCTACACCTGTCGTCTGAATGAATCACAAAGCTCTTAGTCCAACAATATTTCAAACAGCCTCTGAAGTCAGAACATTTGCAGTAACAGAAGAGGTCTAAGGTTAACTGAGCACTCACTGATATATGAAAGATGAACTGGGCAATCTCTTTCATTTAAGCAGTCAATGCAGTACAACCACAGGCCTCATATGCACTCATATGATTCCTAAATAGTCGGTGGATGATTGCGAAAGTCTCCCATTCTTATAGATGTAGTTTTAAACTTAACAAGAAGCAGGTACAATGTCATGCTACTGTAGATTTGTGTTCAGCAACAGCCGAGTTTATAAATGCTGAGGCTCTAAGTGTAAATCTATGAATTTCCCTGACACAAACACTGCGAACTGCATGCTTTATTTAACTTGTTCTGTAAGTCTGTCTCCTCTTAGGAAACCTGTTGGGAGGTTGACTGGGGAAATGCTGTGTATTGTAGAAACCGAACATATTGACTTTGTCTCATCCAGGACTGGGTCTAAACAGCTCTATTGCTCATAGGAACACATCTTTCCAAAGAGTGGTTTGTAGAAGTAAGATTAGTAGCTCAGCAGCTCTTTGATCATGAAATTCAAGTATAATCTTGGTGGAAAGCCATTTTTGACATTCACCATAAATTGTGCAAATCTGCGGCGCAGAACGGACAGGTCGTCGTAAAAATGTCTTCAGACTCTCTGATTAAAAGCAGAACAGTGAGTCTTACGAAATATGAAATACCCTAAAAAGAAAGGCAAAACGTGGTTGTACCATAGTACACAGAGATACTAGTGTCAGATGATATGTTATTGGAATCATTATCTTCTTGGAAGTTTTCGAAAACTACAATATAACCATTAACATTTTAAAAAGTATGTATTTTTACTGGTGTAGCAATGCTTTTTGGTCACATAAGTGAAACTGCCAGGTGAACTACTGTAGATGTGAAATCTCAGCTGAAACAAATGACATCATTCTTAAAATAAACCAATCAGGTTTATTTAACATTCCTAGCTAATGACGTCCCCGCAGTGTCCAAGTGAAAATGACACAAGGTTTGATTTCAAACAAAAAACACTCAAACCTAATTTAAATGGATTACAATGAGCACAGTTCTGACTTTGGTGTACGCCAGAACTTGAAAGCTAAATTTATCATGTATTTAAGCAAATAAAATAAAAAAAATTCTGTTGACTAATGCAGAATGTGTGTGGTTTCTTTGAATGACTGCCGTCTGTAATCATACAATCATTGATGCCAGCAAGGTGGTTCTTTTGTCATACTATGAGCCCTGATGTTCTTACTAGAGTAACATTAGCCTCCATCAATGTGGGCATGCCAGAACAGATGGGGCTTTTTATTAGAAGCCAAATCAGACAGTCTAAATGATACTGCTGAATTAAAAATGCAAACGAATGTTATATATTTATATCCAGTTGTTGAGCAGACTTTCATTCAAGGGGCACAGAACACTTATTACAGCCACATTCCCCCCGGAACAACTGAGCTTTAGTATTTTGCTTGAGGGCATCATGGCTGAGCATCAAACTTTTTTCTACTTCACCCACACACACACAAAAAAAGAAAATTCTGTAATGACTTACTGAGCCTAATTATCGTGTCCACTCACTTATATGATGGCAGTTTAAATTAAAGCAATAGTACACCTAAGAGTTTACATGTATTTTTATTTTTTTACATTTATGAATGTAGCCTACTATATAGAGAGATTAGATACAAAAACCTTTAAATGTCGTCTGAAATTTTCTTCTAAAATGATCATTCAGTAATTACAGAATGTTCAGTTATTTCATTTTTACGGCAAAGGATAAGTCATTTGAAGAAAATGTTCATTTTTGGGACGACACTTAGAGGTTTTTGCATCTGAACTCTTCATATTTTACTTGGGTAAAGTTTTTTTAGTTTTTCTTTTTTATATATTTATATTTATAAAAATGTATTTATTGTATTTACGTAAACAGAAAATCTCCATTTTGATCTGTTGTAAAAAAATATTTTAAAGGATCTAAGCAGATAAAATGTCTAAAAAAATAAATGCATGAAAATATGACTACAATGACTATGACTATAATATACTACTTTTTAAGGTCAACATGACATTACTTAAAGTTAAAAGTAAATTTAAGTTTACAGTTATAAACAACTTAATAATATTACATTTATACTTAAAAACCTAATGTCAGAATAATAGCAGTAATAATTGATTAATAATAGCTTATGATTTTAAACAAAGGCAAATCTCTGTAATATGTTGTGTATATTTCCATTTTTTGCCAAACTTTGCCTAGTTTTGTCTCATTTCCATGAAGTAAAACATGAAATAAATAAATAAATAAACAAACAAACAAACCCATAATAAACATACATTTACACACACTCATACACTATAGTCAATTTTAGCATACCCAATTCACCTGTACCACATGTCTTTGAACATGTGGTATAAAACGGCAGCAGAGGAAATCCACGCAAACATTCAGAGAACATGCAAACTCCACACAGAAATGCTAACTGACCCAGCCGAGGATCGAACCAGTGATCTTCTTGCTGTTAGGCGAACATGCTAACCACCCCGCCACCACATCTCCTAAAACAAGTAAAATAACATAAAATGAAATAAATATTGCTGTCAAAAAAGACTGAACACCACCAGGTTTAAAAAACTACTTATTTTAGTACAGAAAAAAACATATTTTTTGTACAATAGTATATGAAGTGTATATTTAAGTGTCTACATGGAAAAACATACCAATAAAGCACCTTTATTACAAACAGTCAAATTGCTGGTTTTGTTCTCAGTTTGTTGTATCAATTCTATATATATTTTTGGAAATAGATTTATATAGTGCAGTTAAAAATACAGACAAAACCACTAAAATGTTTTTTAGAATGTTCTTGGTTTCTATTTATTAATTTAATAGTTCTGCGAAAGAATTAAAGAAAAGCTAAATAAATATATGTTTTTAGGTCATCTATCTCTTTAATTTATTATGCCTGATGTAGCTCCATACATAATGCCTAATGTTCAGCATGCCTTTACATGCTTCCCTAGTGGGTTTATGTGTCACCTTGGGAATTTTCTGCACAGGTGCTGCATAGCTTACAAAACCCAAATAGTTATATTCGTGTTTCTGTTTATACTGGAGCTCGGCTACCAGTCACTCAATGGTTTCATCTTAGCTCATAGCTCCCTTTGTTTCCATGTATTAAACAGAGCGTCTTTGTTGTTGAGCCAAAGACATCACCCATTTGCTTGAGTAGTGTCAGAAGAACAATCTCAATTTCATTGTGTCCACTCTGAGTCATCTGGGTGCCTATTTCTTTACAGTCACTCTTGATTTTCTGAAGACAACTCGCTAATGGATATCTACAGGGAAAATACAGATTATTGAAATTTGTCCCCATAAGAGGGATAATGTAGATCACCAAAAGATGAAAATTCTGTTATCATTTTCTCAAAATCTGCTTTTTTGAAGTCTGATTGAGCTTTTTTCTCTGTTGAACACAAAATAAGTTATTTTGAAAAACGTTGGAAACCAGTAGCCATTAGCTATGTTTCTATCCATAGGTGCGAATTAGATTTATGTCAAAAACTGGAATATCACATAAATAAATAAAACATTTGGGAATAAAACAGTCTCCATCCAATGAGTCAAAGAGAACACAATCACCACTTCCACAGAATTTGCTGCGATAGAAAAAGCTAATGAAAGAACCCTTTTTTCTTATAAAATAAATCAGTTTCACATCAGAAGACAAGACAGAATGCAATGAATGCATGGTAGCTTTTGTTGCCCTGAGACTGCTCTTTGGGAGCACAGCCGCTCAAGACAAATGTGGGAGGTAATATTATTGAGCCACTTTGAAGATGGACTTTGGCTAGGGATTTTAGAGTGACCAAAACAACATTTCAGATGTTTTACGATGTGGTCTGTCCACTGGTTTGTCCATAAATGCCATCTCACTTGTCTATATTTGCTATCACATGATCGGTAAAAACAAAATCATATGATGTTTTTATGTGCACTGTCGGAATTTATTCGGTAAATGTGTTTCTATTGTAGTTTATGCACAATTTTACTTTATCTGATGAAACGTTTATCCTATACTCAGTTGTGCACTTACACTCACGCAAATTTTTTATCAGCCAATCACATGGCAGCACCTCAATGCATTTGAGCATGTAGACGGACTGCTGCAGTTCAAACCGAGCATCAGAATAGGGAGGAAAGGTGATTTAAGTGACTTTGAACATGGCATGGCTGTTCTACGGGGATTTTCACGTACCTAGGGTCTAGGGTTCACAGAGAATGGTCCGAAAAAGAGAACATATTCACTGAGTGGTATTTCTGTAGGCACAAATGCCTTGTTGATCCCAGAGGTCAGAGGAAAATGGCCAGACTGGTTCGAGCTGATAAAAAGGCAACAGTAACTCAAATAACCACTCGTTACAACCGAGGTATGCAGAAGAGCATCTCTGAATGCACAACATGGCAAACCTTGAGGCAGTTGGGCTACAGCAGCAAAAGACCACACCATGTTTCACAAGAAAGTGAGGGTACAATTTGCACATTCTCACCAAAATTGGACAATAAAACATTTGCCTGGTCTGATGAGTCTCAATTGTCGCGGCGTCCCCGACAACACCCTCATCACCTGCGCCCTCAGTTATATCTGCGCCTAGGGCGGCATAATAGAGAGGACGGAATCCACGACAGCTCCCTCACCACCCGCCCCCGGGTTTCACTTTCGGATTGAGGGCGGTGTGACTGTCTTTTGCTTAGAGCGGCAGTTCAGCTTGCTCCAGCCCTGTGTCCATCCCTTTATGACCACAATTCACCCATCTTCTGATTGCTACTTCCAGCAGGGTTACACACCATGTCATAAAGCGCAAATCATTTCAGACTGGTTTCTTGAACATGGGAATGCTTTCACTGTATTCAAATGGCCTCCACAGTCACCAGATCACAATCCAACAGAGCACCGCTGGGAAGCGGTGTAACGAGAGATTTGCATCATGAATGTACAGCTGACAAATCTGCAGCAACTGCGTGATGCTGTCATGTTAATATGAACCAAAATCTCTGAGGAATATTTCCAGTACTTTGTTGAATTTTTGCCACAAAATTTTAACGCATTTCTACATGCAAAAGTGGGTCCAACCCAGTACAAGGTGTACCCAATAAAGCGGCTGGTGAGTGTAGGTTTTGTTATCCAGACTTTCAAAGTTCATAAGCATGTTTGCTATTTCATTAAGCATTTTTATGTGATTTTACAAAATGTACTTAAAAATAGGTGAATTGAAACAGTATTGACTTCTATGGCTTTTATTATATTTTTGGCCTAATTTGGCTGTAAATGAGTATAAGCAATGTTGATGGTTGGTGGTTAATTCCACTGTGGCCCCTGATTAATAAAAGAATTAAGCCGAAAATGAATGAATTACTATATACCTGAATAATGTTTGAAAACTCAGAAAACAATAAAAAAAAGAAACTGTTTATTTCAGTTGTATCATTTTCTTTATTGTATTAACGTGAACTTGTGGATTGTTTATTAAATTTAATGCCCAACAGAATCCTCTCATTCCATCTAATATTATAAATTCTTTCCAAATAGAGATTCAAGTCATCTGATGAAATTGGATTCTTATTCAAATACATATCGCAGAATAACAAAATATGGCAATGTTAAACTTTTCCAATATCAAGCAGCCCTGTTTAACATCATCTAAATGTATTTTAAGATGAAGGCACATGTGGACAAATGTGACAGTTTTGTTGTGTACTCAAATATGACAGTAAATGAGATATTACACCATGACTGTATTTAATAAGAAACAGGCTGAATCACTGCTAGCTTCATCAGTCAATAAATTATGCATTTCAATTATGCATAAAACATCACAAATCTTCATGACATTAAAACACTGATGACGGAAAACTAAAACCCCCTGGTCTTAAACAACTGTCATGACTTGACCTGGTATAAATCTTATTTCTCTCTTGAGAGGCAAGACTTAACTAGAAGAAGGTCAGCGGATCTAACAGAGCAGCTGAGTCAGGAGACGGGTAGAGCGGAGAGAGACGAGGCGATGAGATAAATGACTAGGGGGATGAGGAGAATACCTCAAAAAATGAGCCCGGCAGCGATGAGAGGAATAAGGTATGATGTCAGACTCCATTAATGAAAGAGAGGATGATTGAAGGAACACCGGGCAGCAGGGTAAATGCCAGAACAGTCAGATCATCAGCCGCCAATAGGCTTGACTGTGTTCCCCAGGAGGACGATACCAGGACTTGACTGACACATCCACGAGGTGCTATTTTTAGCCCACTTGTAAACCAGCGTGGGTCAACAGATTGTTTCTATCCCAGTCACTTGCTGTTTTTGTCTAAACTGTTCCATGGTTTGCTGCTGTTAAGTAGTGGCTCTGAAAAAATTTCACATCTGATTATATTAATTTTTTAGAAAATTTATCCAAAGCAATGTATATAAAATTTAGACCTGTGCCCAGAGTTGAATACATTTGAAACAATTGGCATTAATAATGATTTTTTTTTGTAAACTGTATTTGTATGTGCTAAAACTTAAAAATAACAGCACTTGTACCGCATCTTAACCCTTCACCCTTGTGTATTACTCTGCCCACATACAGCTTCAGTACAAGCACAGGACACTCTACAGTTTGACAAATATTGCTGCTGTTGGACAACATAATGTACTTTTGAGGCTTTTTTAGGCAAGAATGTAGTTGTTTAGACTGAAACTATGCAGTTTATTTATGAGGATAGTGCCTGTTTGAAAAAAAATAAAAAATTCGGAGAGAGCACATTGGCGTCCATCAGCCTTCATTGAGTAGAGCAAAGATGGTTGATGTTGTCCATCCACAAGATGGCAACAGAGACTGTGTAATAATATTTTTTTTTATATACACGATTGTCGTTGTCAACTGTTGTATACATGCAATATCACTCGTGCTACTCATGTGATATAGCTCACACACACACACACACACACACACACACACACACACACACACACACACACACACACACACACACACACACATATATATATATATATACACTGTATTTTCTGTTCATTTACAGTTGTGAATTGCATTATAGCACTTTTATCTCTGCTCTGTCCATTTTTGATTTTGAAAATGCAACTTTGCAGTTGTGTTTTTTATTTATATTTTGTCATTTAATACAAGACATTTATTAATAAATAATATATAGTGACCTATATTTGTAAAAAAAACAAAAAAAAAAACAGAAAAAGTACTTGCAGCTTATTACCAGTTTTTTTTTTTCAAACATTTATCATCAAAAGCTTGTCATATGCTTGTAAATGACATATTCAGTCTATATGCAGGTGCCAGTATTAAATAATAATGTTAAAACAATGTTTTTTTTTTTTTTTACATACTCAGACCCGTAGCCAGGGGGGGGTTCAAGTGGTAAGAAAGACCCACCCTCACTGACAAGGGTCCAGAACTTGTTCAATATATAAGTTCATTTGTCCTATTTTGACTGCTATGCCATTATAAATAGTGAATATAATCTATCAAAAACCCATCAAATGAAAATTTATTTACATGCATTTGTTATCTCTGAATTTTCAAATGTACTTTTTTTACGAGAGGCTGGAAAATTGTGAAACTCTAAATTATTGTTATTATTATTATTTAAATTGCCAAATTCTGAATGAGGAAAGTTAAATGTGCTAACCAGTTTGTTATTTATAATTTGCCCAACAAATGACAATAGGCTAGTTTTTAATTGAAACCTTTTTTTTAATGATATATGATGTAATAAATTTGTGTTTTAATTTAAATGTTTTTCATATTTTTTTTTATTCTAAATTTAGGAAATATTTTTGTTAAATCAAAAAATGTGGTTATGATGACACTCCGACAAGCTAATCCAGCTAAAAAAAAAGTGCATAAAATTCATTTAAATCTCATAATAAAATAAAAAAGTAAGGTGTATAATTGCAAAAAGGTCCACTTTAAAAAAAAAAAAAAAAAAAAAAAAAAAGAACCATCCCTTTCACCAAGCTGGCTCAGGTCTGATATTGAACCACATAATGTTTCTTTACACATCCCCAACTATTGAACTGGCATGGTGTTCAAAGTAAGTCGCTTTGATAAAAGCGTCTGCTAAATGACTAAATGTAAATGTTTTGCAAGCAGTGATGGAGAAATTACTTAGAAACTGTAGTCTGATTACAAGTTACAGAGTACAGAAACTAGCAATAAGTAATTTACAAGTAATCCAAGAGTAGTCAGAATACATTACCTCAAATAACAAACAAGCAACAATTAAAATGTATTTCTCAATGAATAATTAAAGAGATTCTTAAAATTATATATCTAATTTATCCAGTAACGAAGCCCAGTTTATATATTGTATCATTTATTTATTGGCATTTTTGGAATGAGAGGAATGATGGGTTCGGGAAAGGTCTACAAACTGGGACTTGAACCATGCTATTTGACAGAACACTGCCCACAATATGTCATAATTTTATAATATAGTAAATTCTTTTTTAAAATGTTATTGTCTATTCAGAATTATACAGCTCTAATGTGATTACCTAGGCTAAACTATATGACACATTGTGAAAAGTTGGAACACATAAAATAAGCAATATGCAGAATAAATTAATTACAAATTTTGAATCTGACTATATAATCCAGATTACCGGTGACAGTTACTACCCAGCAGCGTTTGCAGGTACTTCAACTTATTCTACAAACCCCAACTAAACAGTCTACTAACGGCTGAGTATCCATTCTCAAGCAGTTGTGGAGTTAGCAACAGTCAACAGAATATCTAAACAGGCCCAACAAAATAAACTCTAATCCTTGTTTCCTCAGGTGACTCCGGGCAGTAAAGCATCTCGGGTCAACCTGTGTCCTGGAGACATCATTCTGTCCATCCAGGGAGTGTCTACAGACGGCATGACTCACGCTGAAGCCCAGAACAACATCAAAGACTCAACCAATCAGCTTTTCCTCAAGATAGAGAGGTACCATGAGCTTTTCTCATTAAAGGATAGCGTTACCAACAGCACCAAGCAGCTTTCAACAACTTTATATCATGTTCTCTCACCTCCTTTTAAAGTTACAGCCAGAGGGAGGACTGTTACTGTAGGTGGTGTCCCAAAAGAATTTGTCTTTACCCCTTGTCTATTACCCGTTGCCCACAGAGCCTTATTTATGACGACAGTGAACGTATCTTTCTCAGTGATTAATACCCTCCCATAAACCATCTGGCTTGTACATGCCAGGCAGTTGACGCTACTTTACTATCTAGAAGTCATGGCTCTGTTGCACAGTAATGACCCCCCTCAGTGCCTTTAGATCTTTTTTTTTATGATTTCGCAGGGGGTAAAAGCGGAGCGTCTAACTGTGTGCAATAAATGTGTTGCAGGCCTGAAACAAAAATCTGGTCACCTCAGGTTATTGAAGAGGGGAAGGTGAACCCATTCAAAATCAATTTGGAGGCAGAGAAGCAAGTGAGTGTAACAAATGTACAGCTCTTTATTTTTATCTGCTTATAGGCAGCAAGAAATGGATAATAGAAGATTTTTTTTTCTAGAAACATTAAAGTGCATGAGGCATGTTAAAGGGATACTCCATCAAAAATATTTGATACTCTCATCATTTATGTACCCTCGGGCTGCCTCATAAGTACAATACTTATTTTCTTTTTTAAAGTGCACAGATTTAAAGACAAATAGTGAATTTGAATCTACAAAAAAACAGGTGAATGGAACCCTTAAAGCGAAAGCTTCAAAAATCTGGAATCAGTAGGTTATGAACAAAATAATGCACTCCAGAGTACACTACCTGACAAAAGTCTCGTCGACTACTAAAGTTTTAGGAACAACAAATAATAACTTCTAATTGATCATTTTGTATCAGAAGTGGCTTATATGAAAGACAAAAACCTCTTGATTAGACTTATTTTACCACAATAAAATAATATCATGCCTTGATTTTTAATTATTTAAATAGGACAGTAAGGTCTGACTTTGCTTAGACAAAATCTTGTCACATAAAGAAATAATGTACAGTATAGAATATAAAGTCATGGTGCAGTGGAAAAAGAATTAATTTTGTGTATGACTCTCACGAGCTTGGGCGACTGCATCCATACATCTCTGCAATGACTCAAATAACTTATTAATGAAGTCATCTGAAATGGCAAAGAAAGCGTCTAAGCAGGACTCCCAGAGTTCATCAAGATTCTTTGGATTCATCTTCAGTGCCTGCTCCTTCATCTTACCCCAGACATGCTCAATAATGTTCAAGTCTGGTGACTGGGCTGGCCAATCCTAAAGCACCTTGACCTTATTTGTTTTCAGTAAACGTTGACGTGGAGGCTAAAGTATGAGAAGGAGTGCTATCCTGCTGAAGAATTTGCCCTGTCATGTGGTTTATAAAGTAATGGGCAGCACAAATGTCTTGATACCTCAGGCTGTTGATGTTGCCATCCACTCTGCATATATTTTGCACCCCCTCATACTAAATTTAACCGCAAACCATGAATTTCTCTCCATCTAACTTGACTGATGTCTATGAGAATCTTGGGTCCTTGCAGGTTCCAACAGGTCTTCTGCAGTATTTGTGATGATTGGGATGCAGTTCAACAGATGATTCCTCAGAAAACCTTCTGCCACTTTTCCAAATGATCACCTAGAAGTCAAGTTATTATTTGTTGTTCTTAGAACTGGGATCGACGACACGACTTTTGTCAGGTAGTGTAGACTTTGCTTGACGTGGTCTGGGAAATAATGGTTTAAAATTAAGGCTTAAAAAGTAGTACAGAAAAATATACAGTACAACGCAGATTTTCTTCCTAATTCCACCTATCATTTTGCTTTAGAAGATATTAATTTATTAACTGGGAACTTGTAGGATTCAATTATATCAATCAGCTGTGGTTTTTGAGGCATTCTGCAGTATATCCACCTAATATGGACTTAACAAATATAGACTATTGTTCAAAAAATATATATTTTTTTTAAATCTAGAAAATGCTAACTTTTGAAGGTTCCCAATTTGCTTTTTTTTTGTTTTAAATACCATTATGAGTATGGTGTAAACTACTAAAAGCTACACCATTTACTCAATCTAATGAGGAAAACACAACTGCAGAACAACATATCAATCTGCACAGGTGCATAGTGTTTCTCTAAAAAGTAACCTTACCAAATGTTGGTCTATTATGTCTATTATTATAACAGCTTATATATAACAAAATTAATTTTATATATATATATATATATATATATATATATATATATATATATATATATATATATATATATATATATATATATATATATATATATGTAATATTATATAAATGTTAATAGAATTTAACATACTTTTTTAGTATATTGTTGATGTGTAAACAATGGGAGAATTTGCATGATTATATGGAGTGTCTCTTTAAAGATTGTGCAAAGCTACCCATTTTTGTTTGCCTGAAGTAGTTTTGTCCTTGTTCAACATGATATTACTTAAAAAAAAACACTCTTTTAAAAAAGTACTACAATCTTTTGTAAATAAGGTCATCACTGGTTTACAGTATGTGCAGTGTGCACACATTAAAAAAAGTAGATGTCCCTTTTTTACCATAAGATTTATTCCACAACAGCAAAGGCCAATTGACCAAAAATAGCGTAACAGTTTTAAAAACTTTTATAATTGTGCGTGTACAGTAGCATCTTAACGAAAGGACATATCTGGATAATGTGGTATGGAAATGCAGTGTTTGTGTGGGGCTTTAAGTATGTAGTGTGTCCATCTGTCCTACACATGCAGGAGTATAAACCTATTGGCACAGGTCATAACAGAAGAGCACAGCCCTTTGTGGCTGCCGCCAGTCTGGATGACAAAACACAGGTGGTGAGCTCCACCTACAACACTCCCATAGGCCTCTACTCTCAAGATAACATCCAGGACGCCCTGCAAGGACAGATCCGAGGTCTGGTGCATGAAAAGCCTGAGGGGTGAGTGCCAACTTGGATCACCCCGACCATATGGAATAAGATAGTTCCCTCTGCTTGCTGGACCGGCTTCCCACTAAACACTAACCCTCACACTGGCCATCCAGAAATCCTCACAAGTCTTCCTGCCGCCCCAATAAAAGCATATTGGATTTAATATGATGAGAAATTATGTTAATTGCTTTCTGTTAGCGATAAGAAAGGCCAAGCTCTTGTTTAATAGCTAAGCACTACAGCATTAGCAGAGCAAATATGCATTGGGCCTGCAGTGTTGGACCTTGGAGGATTTCTGCTCCTCTACCTTTCACCTCTAACTGTCAGTTAACATCTTCATTCTTATGTCTTACAGGACATTGATTACTTCGAACACAAGTTTAATGTCAGACCAAAGCCCTTCACATCTGCAAGCCAAAGGAGGTCATTAGATAAAAGCATTCACAGTATTACACTTTTCAAAAGCAAAAGACTAGCATGGAATGAAGCTACATGTACATCTCTAACAACTTTGTCCATTCTTTTCTGTCTTGTCTGTCCTTTTCTGTGGTCTTTCTGATTTGATTGCTTCCTGGTTTGGTACCTGATGGCTATTATACATTGACCTTACTCAACTCCAGTGACAGTACATCTCAGACGCTGATGGGAAATGTAGCTCAGATGGCTGGCACCCCATCGACAGCTCATTCTGTACAGTATAACTCCCCCGTTGCATTATACTCGGCAGACAATGTATCAAATACATTGCAGCAGGCTCAGATGTCCACTGTAGTCAGGCAGGCATCGCCCAGGTAACCAGAGCTTTGTTTCCATTACACTTGCTTTACCTCCTAGCTTGTCCTGATACAGCAAATATACATGAATTAGCACTGATAGATTGAAGAAGTGGTTTAACAGAATTGTGACAAACTGACACTTCCCTTACTGTAAAAAGCTATTAGTTTGCTTTACTTAAAAAGTGAGTAAATTCACAGGTTATAAAGCAATTAGTTGAATGTACTTAAAAAAGTAAGTAAACTGTTATCTTAAAATTATTAAGTAAATTAATTACATGCATAATTATAAAAATGAAGTTCCCTCAACTCAACCATCCCAAGTTTTAATGGACTTACTCACTTTTTAAATCAATGGTCTCAAACTCAATTCCTAGAGGGCCACAGCTCTGCATAGTTTAGCTTTAGCCACCTCCAAATCACACCTGCTTAATAGTCTCTACTAGTCTTCAACACCTTGATTAGTTGGATCAGCTGTGTTTGATTAGGGTTGGAGCAAAGCTGTGCAAAGATATCTTCCTGCCCCATTTGGAAACATCAGTTATTACTTAAAGTGAAATGAAAAGTACTCATAAAATTATAGGGCCCTATGAAAACTATTTTATTCATTTTCTTTTAGTCCCTTTAATAACCCAAGGTTGCCACAGTGGAATGAACCGCCAACATATTCAGTACATGTTTCACGCAGCTGATGCCCTTCCAGCCGCAACCTATCTCTGGGAAACATCCATACATACCCATTCACACTTATACAGTACGGACAATTTAGCCTACCCAATTCACCTGTACCGGATGTCTTTGGACTGTGGGGGAAATCGGAGCACCCGGAGGAAACCCAAGTGAACGCAGGGAGAACATGCAAACTCCACACAGAAACGCCAACTGACCCAGCCGACTGCGCCACTGTGTAACCCTGAAATCCATTTTATTTTTTCACAAATTCTGTTGTATTTATTTCCCATTTTCTTTTTTTTGACTTTATAAAAGGTGGTCAAGAGAGCTTAAACGCACTTAAGAAAACAAATAAATACAGGAAAACACTAACAAATTAAGAAAAGTGTCAAATTGACAACATACACCTTCAAATTCTCACAACACATGCAAATACAGAAACATACTGCAAGTAGCACAAACCACAACGAGTATGTGTTGATGGATCCCAAAAACAGCTGCTTCCTGTTCCTTTCATTACAAAAATCTGTATTTTGCAGAAAATATTTGTGCACAATGGAGGAATTCCTTGTGCTTTTTTGACTTATTTATAATATTATTAACACTTTTTAGGGCTCAGCTTTTACACTTATCAGATTAGCACATTTTTTTTCGTTGTTCTGTTGCAAAAAAAAAAAAAAAAAGCTATTTATTTTTCCTGTATGTTTAATTTCTGTCTTAAAAATGACAGCATGAACCAAGAGAACCAAATCCCAAATCTGAACATACCTCAATATCCATAACATGACCTCCTGAACACTATTAGACTGTTAAAGTTTGAGGATGTATATAGCTAGAACACTGATCTTTCACCTTATGGCCTCTTATTTGTTTTCAGCTCTAAACCGCTGACGTCTATTGAAGACTCCCATGTATACCGTATGCTCCAAGATGCCAACGAGCAGCCACATGAACCACGTCAGTCTGGATCATTTAAGGCCCTGCAAGACTATGTGGAGAGTGATGGTGAGCCGCTTTTATCAATCACACTAGCCTTTACAAGGGAGCAAGGTTGGCTTCATGAGACAGAGGTTACAGATAGAAGCATAATGAAGTCATCACAGTTGAAATGTCAGCTTTTTTGTTGTGAATTACCAGTAATTGATGAGTAATCATTTTTACAGGCTCATTTTTACAGGCTTAATTTGAGCAATCCTCAGCAATCCTGCTAATGACATCAGTCAACCTGCCATTCTCTTGATCGTCTGCATTCAGATAAGTTTATATGAGGGTGCATTTCAAATTCCCAAAGTGAATCTGAGGGTTTTTCCTTTATTTTCCTGACAGGCACAAGGCCCATGGTGACTAGAAGTGTAAAAGCTCCAGTGACAAAGCCCCAAGCCGCCACTTCTTCACTGCAGAAGCTGCCTCTCTGTGATAAATGTGGCACAGGCATTGTGTGAGTACAGCATTCAGCATGAGTCCGCACAGATGGTGTCTTCATTGAGAATATATCACCAGTTTTCATGAAACACACTGAATTGTGTTCACGCATTTTGACAACTTCATTAAATTAAACCTTTTTTTTATCCTCCAATGGGCTCGCAGAGGAACGGTGGTGAAAGCTCGGGACAAGTACCGCCATCCAGCCTGTTTTGTGTGCTCAGACTGCGGCATGAACTTGAAGCAGAAGGGCTACTTCTTTGTGGATGGACAGATGTACTGTGAAGCCCATGCTCGAATGAGGATGACCCCACCAGAGGGACATGATCTAGTTACAGTGTATCCTACTGCTTAGACTGATGCCAAAACTCAGACCTCACGCAAATGACAGCTGAAATCAGAGAGTTGGTAATTCATAGCTACTTCTTGAAGTTTTGTTAAAATCACAAATCTGGTTAGTAAGTGGGCATTTGTACACAAGAACAATGCACTAAATGATGAATGGTTTTTCGTTTGTGTTTTTAAAAAGGTTGTATATACAAACCCAAATAAAATAAAGTTGGGACAGTATAGAAAACGTAAAATAATAAAAGGAAAGTAGTAGGGATGTTCCAATCAGATTTAACAATCAAGTAATAAATATCATAAATTCTTCACCTCTTGCAATTCCAAGTTTTCATATATCACAGTTTGCTATGGCAATGTTGTCATCATCAACTTTATAATACCTCCAGACCACAGACATACTCGCGCTTTCCGCTTCAAGATGCTTTCGTGTTCTACTTTGCCGGCATTGAATCATTAGCGTCTCTGCAACAAAGTGATGTCAAGCTGCACACGTTGCTGTTTCTGTGTGAAGTCAGGAATGAGGTCTAACTCTGTGCCACCGCATACCTATAGACGTGTTAAAAAATAATAAGAATATATATGTATACATATATATTCAAGTCCTGATTGGGAGGTAACGTCTGAGTCTGAAATTGCGTGATCAAGCAGATGTCGGTTCTTGTGGTCATATCTGGACATCCCAAGAAATAGGTATTTCTCAATTTACTTTGACTTGTATTTTAATGTAAAACCACTATCTGCACACATTACAAAGTCCGGGCTGCAGAAAAAGAGGATACTGGCCCGCCTGCAGCCCTGACCTGTCTCTAATAGAGAATGTGTGGCACATTGTGCGATGTGAAAAAATGCGCCAACGAAGACCTCTTAAGTTTGTCTACCTAAAGACTTGTTTATAGGATGAAAGGGACAAATTTACACCTGAAGCACTTCCTCACTTGGTGTCTTCAGTCCCTAAACGTCTTTTAAGTGTTGTGAAAAGAAATGGCAAAAAAAAAAAGAAATTACAAAGTGCTAAATGCTTTACTGTTCCAACTTTTTTTGAAATTCATTGCAAGAACCAAAATTGGAATACTGGTTTATTTTGAAAAAAAAAAATAAAATAAATAAATAAGCAAATAAATAAATATCACACAGAACACATTAAATAATGTTTGTTGTATTGTCTACAATGAAATACAAGTCAAAGTAAATTTAGAAGATCACTACTTTATTTTTTTCATCTGTTTTCCAAACTGTCCCAATTTTTTATTTTTTTTTGTCAAAACGCTCCTTGTTCACATGAATCTACAAAAACAATTAAAAATATTAAATTCTGCATACTAGGCCAGCATCTGGCTGAACAGAAACACTACAGGTACACACCTGAACACGTATGGTTCTGTTATTTGCCATCATTATTTTGGTTGCCAAGTTCTCATACTCCAAATTTATGTAGTTTACTATACATGTTGTTATAATTATATTGTTATAATTTAAAAAAAGGCAATTTAAGACATGTTTAAAACTGTTTTAGTCTCTAAAAGTGCACAAGAATGGCTAAAGCAACTAAAAGGTTTTTCATTTTTACTTGAAAATGATAAGTACTGTAAATAGACCCCCTAAATCTGAATTCAAAACAAAAGGTGTTGTAAGGGCAATGAAGGCTACTTAATTGATATCCTACACACCTTACATTACTGGTATAAACATGTTTGAAACTTATGATCACTTGTCTTCAGATTTCATCGCAACCCTTCCCAACTGCAAACATGAAAATAATATTAATAAAAACGAGTGTGCAAAAAGCAAATGAAATTTAGGAGGGAAACTGATGTTTACCTTAATTTTTATTTTGGTGCAATTCAGAGAAGAATAACCTGAAAGCATTTGGTACGCTTTCTCATAATTTATTCCAGAACAATCACAAATGAAAAGAGTGTGCAGCAAATAACTGCTCTGCTCTGCTCTGCTATTTTAAATCATTTTAAAGGATTTAGCACTGATCAGTGCTGATCCAATGACAAAAATATATATTTGTACCTAGTCGTTGTTGAGAAGCCATTACACTCATATTTCTTACATATTAGGAATATATGCAGATACAATTTCAACAAACACTGTTGCTGTAATTTTCAAGAATTCTGTCCATATATGCACAGATGGTAATATTGCTTTCAATACAGTTTCGCACATGCCTTCATTTGCTATTCATCCTGGGAGAATTTCCAGAATAGTCTTTCTTTAAAAAGTAAACCCCTTTTCAGTTAAAATAGCTTTTTGCAATGTAAAAACCAATATATAACACATTCATTCACCTGGAGACATGACAGGATCTCAAAAGGACATCACAGACGGGATTCGATTGTAGTTTGTGGAGTTCACAGCCCTGTAAAATAAAGTGATATAACAGTGAGACTGAAGTGTCTTTCCTGGTGGAATTTCATCAGCTGATATTAGTGATTATTATATTATTATTATTATGGAAAGCAATTAGCTCTGTTCAGAGTGCAATACGGGTGTCTTGATGCCGGTTCCTTGACCCCTGCTTACTTGTTAACATTAAGGCTGATGATACTCTTTATAGGTGTGCTCTTTGGACCAGGAGAGGGGTGAAATATCTTTACTTCATTATTAGCCACAACTGATTTATTTTTTTTGGTGCCGTAGGGTTCTGCAGAGTATGTGGGGTACGAATCAAATGCTCCTGCTTTCATCCCTCCAGCCTGCAGAAAACAAGAATAAAACCACATTCTACCATATGAATAAATCACATTAAAATATTTATCTCCATGTAAGAATATTATGTACCTTTTTACTGGGTGAACTCGGCTTAAAGGGCACGGCAAAGTGCTTTTTCTCCTCAATCTTCTTTGGAGGGGGTAGAGGCTTGTCAAATTTGTAAGGATTGCCGTCAAAGTATTCATTTGGATGAAGGTTCAAACGAAATGCTCCACCTTTCAGCATGGATTTGTGCGCTGTGATCTCACGCTGGTAAACAAATTATCTCTCTCATTAGATAAAGAGAACACAGTCATCTGCTTGCATAGAATTATACTGTCAGGTACTCAGAGGAGGCCTTATCTTAATTAAAACAAGGACCCAGGAGTCTGATTAAAAATCTCATTTAGGTAGACCTAAAAATACCTTTAGCATTTCCTTGGCTCGATCGTAGGGGTCGGAGGAATAGGACACCATCTTGGAGAGGGTAATGTCAGGATAGCTATTAGAGAGCAAAGACAAATCAATATGTATCATGACAAAACCACAGAAATATAAACAATTAAGTCATTTGCTTACCCATAACCACTTCCTTTCTTGGGTGGATTGGTGTAGAAGTTTTTACCGGCAGATTTGTTTTGTTTTCTTGGGATCTGTAGGGCACTCATTGCTTGAATGGGACCTCCAAATGTCCCATAATAGGTGCCCATTCCACATCTACAAATCAAAGAATGCTACTAGCCAACTGTAAGGAAAATTCTAGCAATGTTAACTAGAAAAAAATGTGTATGCTGTGTAACATTTTCATTTATTTTATTCGGCTTAGTCCCTTATTAATTAGGGGTAACCTAATTTATTAGGGAATGAACCACCAACTATTCTGACAAATGTTTTAAGCACTGAATGCCCTTCCAGCTGCATCCCAGTATTAGAGAAACACTACACTTTCACATTCACACACACAATCATTCACTCTGGCCAATTTAGTTTATTCAATTCACCAATACCACATGTCTTTGGACTGTTTTGGAAAACGGAGCATCCGGAGGAAACCCATGTGAACATGGAGAACATGCAAACTCCATACAGAACTGCCAACTGACCCATCTGGGACTCGAACCAGCAACTTTTTTTTGCTATGATGTGACAGTGCTAACCACTGAGCCACCGTGCCACCCCTGTGTGGCATTTTTTTCTGATATAAATATAGGAAGGGGGTAAAAAACTAAACAAAATGCAGACATCTCACTCCTTCTATGACTTGCAGCTTAAATGGCTGTTGTTCTTTACATTTTAGGTATATTTTCTTTCTCCAGTCTCTTAGATGCACATGAAAAACAGAGTGTTTGCATTTGATGCTTTGAACTATTGCAATATGCTGAAATCCAGGTTTCATTCATTTTTAAAAATTAAGAACTATATCTTGATTTCAGGTCAACAAACGGTATTGAAAAACAAAAAAGTGTGCTTCTTTCTCAACAGAATCTGGGTTGTGGGCTGTTTTTTTTATGTCTGTGTTATCTCACGCTAATGAAATAGCCTTAAACCAAATACATCTCAGGTGCAACTTTGAACTCCCTGGTAAGCAGCTCCTGCAGGGCCAGAGTCCAACAGAGTTCACTCCAACGGCTTGCTCCAACACACATGCCTGTAGTTTTCAAATAAGCCTGAAGGACCTGATTATCTGGATCAGGTGTATTTAATAAGGGTTAAAGCTAAAATTTACATGACTCTAACCTCCCTGTTTTGCAACCCATGTTACTACAAGGTTCAGTGAAGCTATTAAACATTAAAAGGATAATTCATGCATAAAATCATTCATTTTCTTCCAGTTCAAACCTCAATCATTTTTTTTTTCTGTCGAACAAAAACATAAAGAAATTGTCTCTGTGTTTTTAGTCCACAAAATTGAGAGTCACCAGACCTGTAATATGATATTACTTAATGTCTTTATTTTAGTCAGGAAGTCAGCTTTGAAGCAATATTAGTTTGAGTAAACAAGCTATCCTTTTAGTGTTTAGTAGACATCATTGATCTAAACCTTAGTTCCTTTACCAAAATGAACCATGGTTTTACTACAAATTAAATAACAAAACAAAACATGAGCTGCGTCCCAAATGGCACACTATACACTGTGCACTCATGCACTATGTACTTATGCACTTACACACTCAACAGGATAGTATATGTATGTAGTGACGACCCAAATGGCACACTTTTTTTTCTAAGCGGAAATTCAAACCGTTTCCCTGATGACGTTTGACTGTTGCTAAATCAGTGAAATAAACGACCGAACTATGAAATAATACCGGCCGTGAGTATAACCGTATTCACCACCGGGAAGCGCTGTAATCACTCTCATAAGAGAATTTTGCTTTCACAATCCAAAATAAATAAAGTTATCCAACATGTGCGCCCAATAGCTCCGCCCCTTCCGCTACGCAAGCAAACCTGCGGTCATTGAGTGCGTGAAGTGTCCATCATTACACACTTCATTTTAGCGGCTGAATGAGTGCATAATCCGGGTAATTAAAGTGCACTTATTATTTTTAGAGTTTTCAGTGTGAACACACTACTTAAACTATTTATACTACAATATGGCGTAGAATAGTGCATAAGTATACGATTTGGGACGCAGCTATAGTGACCACAATCACTTTGCTACAATAAAAATAGTTTAGGAAGATGTTTGCAGTGAAATGTGGTTATACAGTGTATTCTGGAAATTAATGGTCTCAAACTCAATTCCTGGAGGGCAGCAATTCTGCATAGTTTATCTTCAACCACTTCCAACTTATGCTGTGGTCATACTACAGTTTGTGCATGTGAAATTCTGTTGTATGGCGCTGAGAAAAGGGGCGGGATTAAACAAGATGATTAGACATTAAAAGAAGCGAGTAATTGGGTCATGTTTTACATTTCTGTCCAGAGAGGTCATGTTTTCATCTTCAATTGGTCTCATGCAGTCATGTGACACGATTTGGCAGGTCAGAGTTGACCAAGCTTGAAACTTGTCGCACGAGCTTGTGTTTCTAGTCTGACGTATTTGCAAGCATATGAATGGAAGTCTATGGGGAGAAAAGTGTCTCTAGAAGTTTTTTTCCCAACATCTTGATTATTTGGATCAGCAGTGTTTGATTAGGGTAGGAGCAAAACTGTGCAGAGCTGCGATTCTCCAGGAATCCAGTTTGAGACCTATGCTGTAAATGGTCACCCACATGACAAACAAAAAAAAAACTACTGCATACTTTTACTACAGTGAGACCTTGATTCATTTTTTATAAAGGCTACCTCATTATGACCTTGTAGTCTATTGCCTCAACAACAATAATAAGACCACTTTTTTTATTTATATACTCTCGCAATTGATTATAACTTAAAACTTAATAACAGCAAAATTCTTAAACAGTTGTGTCACCACAAAAAAAGGACTCACGTTGTTTTCTCCCCATTACTAGGAAGAAAGGCTTTCCCAATGTTCTTTTTGGCCTGCAGTATCCTGTATTGTCTGTCTATTCTGACAGGATCCGTGAACGCCTCTCTCTCGAAGATCCTTTTAAACTGTGTGTCGAAGTATCCTGTTTGGAGTCCGCACTTTGATTTAGTTCCTCCTAATAGCATCTGTTTGTTCTTGTACGCAGAGTCATTAAAAGGGCCTTTCAAAGACAAACAAAGTGCATAATGTTTTGTACAGTATGTTGACTGCAGACATAATAGTTTTGGCAATGGCTGGTAGAGAAACAACTCGAGAAAATCTTTATTTACATTTTTTAATTTATTTAGGGAATGTTATATACTGTATGTATTGTTATTTTTGGTTACCAAAACATTTTCCTAAAATATTGCAAGGAGTTTTTATTTTATTTGTATTAAAGAAAAGAAAAAACATATTAAGTAAACTAAAAGAGAAGTTAAATGTGGTATTATATTCTTTTTTGAACATTCAAAACGTCCAAGCATAGCTATTTGTTTGTTTTTTTAGTAATAGAAAAATACAGGGTCATTCCATGTTATCATATCACTTTGCAAACTTTGTGAGAAATTTACTTTTGAATGTTTACCAGACTGAAACAACTTTTTAAATGAATGAATAAAGGCAAACATTGTGCTAAAATGTTTCACTAAAAGAAATTCTATAAATTCTATGAGTGACGTAAGAAAGCCTAATTTTGAGTAGGCTATATTTTAAAAGAACAGATAAATTCGAACGTTCTATTAATGTTATTGGAAGAATATGGAGAAACATGTCAGATGTCATGAGAATGTAATTAGGCCTTACGTTACTAGTTATTTTACTGCAGCAATAACGTCAATTGTTTACGCGTTCTACGTCACATTGGTAGCCAGCCACTGTAATTAATGCTATTAAAGTGAACATGATGTTAGTTAAACTTACGGTAAATAAAAGACGTGTATTTGTCCCCTATTGAGGTGTAGCCCATCTCTTTAAAGACGCCAATCCGCTCCATGTCAGATTTCCCATCTGGAGGCATTTTCTAAAGTTTGACGCACAGCACTTGTAGGGTAAAAAGACAAGATCTGAATGTGGAATGCAGTTATGCACATCTACTGCAGATAACCGAGAATTGCATACGCATTTTACAGTATCAATTACGGGTCCATCTTTTCTACATATCTGAATTGTGTATAATGCTTTTACCTGTTAAGCAGTCTGGAAATAACTCCACTGCTGGGGTGTCCGTGTAGGTTGTTTACGTTGTCATGGTGTTCAGCTATTCAGGTAATGTTTGACTGACGAGTTGTTCATCATCAGTGTTATGAATACAGTATAAATTCACACATTTTTAAAAAAATTTTGCAAAAAAGAATCATTTAAAATATTAAAAGGTAAAACTATTTTGTGAACCTTTTGACATGTAGGCTACGCATCACCGTGACGCAAGAAAGAATTCTGGGAAATGTAGTGACAAGCTGTAGTGGCAAAAAAAAAAAAAAAAGTTAGGCTCATAGACTAAAAATTAGGCTATGAAACATTTGAAAGGCGTTACAAAATGTTAGCTATCAAAACACATTTATTGATATCGCATAAAGTAATTTACATCGTAGAAATTGTTATGAACATAATTTTGTTTTCAAACAATAAATTAGGGCTATTTAAATAGACTGCAACTGCAATCCATCCCAGACATATAGAACATTTATTTTAGTCATGACATCTTTTTAAGTCATCCAAAGTGATGGCGAAAACCTGCAACAAATATGAACCAGGTGTTATTCACGCTACGAGTAAAATATAGCACAACTTCAGTAACAATCTTACGTTTTTGTGACAAGGGTCTTTATAGTCGCAGATGTCTTCTGGAAATGCTGATCGAATCATCTCTTTGAGCTCAGCTGGATACACATATGTGATTTTATCACCTGAGCTGCAGCCGATCCTGTTGTTCAGCTATCAACATTTACGTTAAACATTAACAAAATCCTGCAAAATTAATAATGATAAAATATATAAAACGAAATGCAAATGTGACGCTTACTAACTGAAGCTGGATTAAACGGTAAACTTTTTTTCGTTTTAACCGGTCTGTCTTCTTCAGCCGGGAGGCCGCGTGGAGCAACGGCCCCACCCAGAGGGGCACACTAGATAAGAACAACCAATTTCACAGTAAATATAAAAACAACAGTGTGCATATTACAGTATAGCCTAGTTATCTGGTGGTACTAATTGTCATGCCAGGTCTTACAAAAACAGCAAATTTCTATGCCAGGTTTACACATTAGCTTAACTTTAAATGCACAAGACTTCTCCGCACATATTCAAACATTGATAAAGACCAACACCTATTCACAATTTAAAACAATTATGTTATATTACCCAAATGCCTTGCAGAGGTTATAGTAATAATCCATTAATTAGTAGCATATCAACATTTGCCTGGTGGCGCGAAGGCTAGAGCGCATGTGCAAAGAAAAGAGAGCGCGCGCGCGAGAGAGTATAAGAGATGCATCGGCAACAATGTAACTCATAATCAATTGCTAAACAGATTCTCAATGAATTGGTAACAGTTTCATTATTAGTTTAAATACATTTTAAAGACCAAAAACAAGGACAAATTTTATTGAATTATCAGACTTTATTAAAATACATTACGTTTTGATTAGCATTAAGGGGTAGTTCACCCAAAAATGAAAATGTACACACTATTTAATAAAGGTGAAAACCTGTAACTACTGACTTCCACAGTGGGAAAATCAAATAATATGGAAGTCAAATTTCCAGCTTTCTTTAAAAAAATAATTTTGTGTTCAACAGAAAGAAACGACAGGTTTGAAACAAGTGAAAAAGTAAATGACAAAAAAATTTTCGGTTTTGGGTGAACTATCCCTTTAATTGTGTAACAGTAAGGTCCCTGATGTTTGTTCTTTTTAAGCTGCATTCATTGAGTTCTAAGAGATTTGAGGTTTCTCATTTGCCTTCTTTTTCTGACCATTCCTTGTAGGCTCCAGCATAATTACGAGCGCTGAAGAGAGATAGAAAGAATTGTTGTTACATTTTCAACAGAATTGTGTGATCATTTAAGCATTCATGATGCCAGGTTTCTTACTTCTTGAATCCCAGGCTTTTGGCTTTCTCTGTGGCAGCAGCTCCGCGTCTGCCCAACTGACAGAAGAAAACCAGTTCTGTGCAGTCCAGGGGTGGTTTACCTACACCAAACTTAGACTGGAATTCAGCTGCGTCCAGAGATAAGTCTTGCCCAACGTTTCCCACTAAATGAAATTTAGCCCAGAAAAATAAATAAATAATAAAATAAGTACACATGACTCACACACTTAATGTACAACAGATTAATTATGCACATTATATATATATATATATATATATATATATATATATATATATATATATATATATATATATATATATATATATATATATATAGAATATCTAATATTTACTACCGTAGGTATTTTAAATGTTTAAAAATAAGCTTATCCTGCTCATCAAGGCTGCATTTAGTCAAAAATACAGAACAAATTGTAAAATTGTGAAATGTCATTGCACTATAAAATACCTGTTCAACAGTAGTTTATCATTTTATTTATTAATTTTTTCAAGTGGTTGCGACGCAGTGGCGCAGTAGGTAGTGCTGTCGCCTCAAAGCAAGAAGGTCGCTGGGTCGCTGGTTCGCTGGTTCGAGCCTCGTCTGAGTTGCCGTTTCTGTAAGGAGTTTGCATGTTCTCCCTGCGTTTGCGTGGGTTTCCTCCGGGTGCTCCGGTTTTTCCCCACAGTCCAAAGGCATGCGGTACAGGTGAATTGGGTAGGCTAAATTGTCCAAAGTGTATGAGTGTGTGTGTGGATGTTTCCCAGAGATGGGTTGCGGCTGGAAGGGCATCCGCTGCGTAAAAACTTGCTGGATAAGTTGGCGATTCATTCCGCTGTGGCGACCCCGTATTAATAAATGGACTAAGCTGACAAGAAAATGAATGAATTTATTCAAGTGATTTTAAAGACAAATTTTCAGCTTCATTGCTCCAGTCTTCAGTTACATGATCCTTCAGAAATCACCCCAATATGAATTATTATTATTATTATTATTATTATTATTATTATTATTATTATTATTATTATTATTATTAATGGTATTAGTAATAAAAGCAATACTGACTGGGGTAATAATTTAATTCGAAACTCCACACAATAAAAAAGTTATTTAAAATTGTAAAAAATATCTAATAATTATTTTTTTTTACATTTAATAAACGCCACCATGATGAACAGAATAACTTTTTTAAAACAAAAAAAACGTAAAAATGATAATATTCTAATTAGAAATGTTGAATATCTATCATTAATAAGTCAAATTGCCAGCAGGGGTCACTCATGCTTCATTGCATTAATTATAAACAGTAAATTTAGTTACAGTTTTTCTCAGTCACTTTGGTCCATTTCTAAGATCAGAATAGATCAGAATTGAAATTCTCAAAACTACCTGTTCAATCCACACATCATGGTGTCACTTGTGCACATGCTTTTGTATATGCATGTAAATGATTATGTGCAGTTCTCTGCTGTTTCCAACATTATCAATTGCTCAAGTCATGTTGATCAAAATGTATTATTTTGGTCTCTGTTGAATAGTCTCATCCCCACAACATTTAATCATTTGCTCATGGCATAAATCTTTACATGCAAAATGGCTGAACAAGTTGCCATAATATTTTGTCATAATTTTCTATAACATATTCAACATTTTTCTATACATTTCCGGTAGACTTTTTTTCTTAAATCTGTCTACAATTGGTCAATTTCTCTCAAATGAATCTCAACTTTCAAAAAAATCTCAAAAAAAAAAAGGCGAATCTCAAAAGAGTCTCCAATGTTCACATTTCTACTTTTGTTTTGTTTTTTCTTTGTGCTATGCAGTGCTGTCTTTTCCTTTCAGTATCAAAATGACATGATCTGTCAACAAATTATAGTACAAACAGCAAAAAAAAAACTAATTTATCCATTTACATCAGAAGACCCCTCCAGAGTACACTGTTATATTGACAACATGACTAAATAATTTGACTGTCTTATCCATACACAATGACAGCAGGACTTGACGTTCTGACACGTTTACTGACACAGAAATTTAGTTAAGAAATGAACTAAGGATTTTGAGCAAGAGGCTGCCTTATGCAGGTTATCTATGGTGTTTTGCTATTTGTATGCTTTGTTTTAAGAAATTCACTTACTGTTTTGCAAATTTCAATTCTGGTCTGAGTAATGTACCAAAGCAACTGAGAAAACCTGTCAAACTTGTATACATTTAATATTGTATCAACCATCATTCATGCATTATATTACCAGGAGTGATTGCTGAAGCCAAGCGTACAGTATACTGGGTATTTATACATTCATTCTGTTACTGTTTGTGAACTCATAATGGTAATTTTATCATCAGTAACATGGTAGTTCCCCAAACCAGAGGTGCAACCTATCATTTAAAACAAGGTAGATTGTGTACTTTTGAGTCGCTTACCCAGAGCTGTGTGTGAGACCGAGTGAAACATGGAAAAGGACTTGTAAAAAACTTGAATTAATTGTTAACACGCTGTTTTTATAATAAAAAAAAAAACATTTTCCATGCCCAGTCCTATCACTAAACTTAACCCTCATAGGAAACTGTATTTTGATTTTTAAAAAGTAACACACACACACACACACACACACACACACACACACACACACACACACACACACACACACACACACACACACACACACACACACACACTGTATGATTTACAAGATTTTTGGAAAAAATAAGAGAACATGGGCACCTTCTTGTCATACTCTTGTCATTTTATAAGTTTGTTTCCAGCTATGTCACTCACTCACTTACACTTACACTGAGTTACACACACACAGTTGCATCAGTTGATCGTCATTTCTGTCTCACCTGGGATATGAATGGAGCCTGGAATAGTCCCTCTGGCGACCTCTTCGTTTGTGCGCACATCAACAAGAACCACTGAACCTTTCGCCAAGAGACTTTTTAGATCACTGTATGAGATGTCATTATCTACAGCAGAGAGGAATTTCAAACAGGTATGCTTACATATCTGCCATGCAATAAAGACTGTTGTTGAATACAGTGGGGACATTCTACCAGAAGTGTACGTTTTCACTTGTGAAATAGTATTTATGTGTAGAATGTATTTATAATTTCATGTTTTTAATCACATGATGTGAAAGTTAACAACTTAAACTTGCTATTGCTGAAAACAAAGCTGTAGGTTCAATTGGGCTGAGGACAAGGACATTAACAGGCTTTGTAAATTTGACTTTTTACTAATGACTTATTCCTTTACAGAGCAACTGACAGAAATCAACCATCAGTCCATTTTTAAAAACTAAAAAGTACATGCATTCTATGGAAAATAATGCATTATTAACCATAATATATTAGTTACACCAATAGATGCTCCAAATAGCTCAACAATTCCTCCAGACTCCATATTTAAGTTTTTAAATTTGTTTTATAAAAACAAAAGTTTATGTGCAGAAAAATATCTGTTTATTCTATATTTTTATTAGATTCTAACATTTTTTGCAAATTAATTATTCATTGAACAGTAACACACAATAAATGCAAAAAAAGAGAAGATAAATGCAAATAAACTCTTCAAATGTGTCTATATATTATTGACAGTAACAATACACAAGTGAGGTTAAAAAATAATTGTATTAATATGATTCACTTGAACGATTAAACAGCAGTTTTCTTTTTTATTATTTTATATACAGTTGCATTTATTTGTCTAAAAACATTTTTGTGCTTGCTCTTGTTTACACCTACACAATCTTTATTTAATTTATTTTCTTTTTTACACCTACACAATCGTTACAGTTTCTGCAAGTCATCATTACGTCACAATAAGCTGTCTTTTAACTGCAAGAAAAAATAGGAAATTATTTGGACTTCAGTCATTCATTATAACGGAAAAATCAACTGCACCAAAGGAATATTTACAAAGGTGCAAAATGTACAGCGTTCTTGTAATTAATAATAAGCGACGGAAGTGTTTATGACAGGTACTGCACACACCTGTACAGCAGTCACCATGACCACAGCAGAGAACAAAAACAACATCCAACGTGTGTTTACTAAAATTCAGTGAAGAAATCTAGATTTTTCTCACTACTTTTACCACTCTCTGGAAACGTTTCTTATCTTTCAGTGAAAACAAACTTACCGCTGCTTGCCATGTCGAAGTTATTAAGTCACCGGGTGTCAGTCGAACCTTTACTTCCTTGTGATTCAAGTTTTTAAAAGCCATTTCCTACAGCGCCGTAGTGTACTGTAACCGCGTGGGCGGAGTCAAGCTACTGTAAAGGCGCCGCCTAGTAAGCAAATAACTTCATAATAAAAGACCAGCACTTTCAAAATAAAACTCAAAAAAATATATAGCCTACCTACATTTTAGTGCATTCTTAAGAAAAGTAATTTTAAACGTAAATCATTACAATTCCCAAGTTTAGTAACTTACTGTAAATGCTTTGGTATATTAATGTAAGTTCTCTAAAGAGACTTTTAAAGACTTTTTAAACCATGTTTAGTAATAATTTAGTTTTTTTGCAATATTTCTGTAGGAGAAAAAAATACAGATATTGTTCTCGATTATTGTATTAACTGCTGAAGAGTAGTAGTAAATTAAGAAATACAGAGAATAGGGCTAAAAAAACTATCTGTGTTCAGTTCCTGCCCTTAATAGATTGTGTTTTATTTTATTATTATTATTATAATTTATTTATTTATTTATTTTTTTTGCTAAGCATTAGTGAATGTTTTCATTTTTAGCAAATGTTGCTTTTGAGTCAATCAATTGTCCTTGTGTGAAAAGATGTCACAATCACACAGTCACTGTTGGAAATACACAGGAGATGGAGCTAAAGGGTTTTTCTGAAGAACACTAGGTGGTTTAACTGACCAAGACAAACAAGGGGCTCATTGCCAATGATCATTAAATGTATTTTTAAAAAGTATATCATTCAAGTAACAATATAAGGATTCAATGGCAGAATCTGTACATTTTTAAATTATCCGGATCATTTAAAAAAATGTTATTACTGTTTTGTCTTGATAAGTAAATGTATACATCTGATACTGTATATAGTGGCACACCTTTCGTGCAAATCCTTATGTACCACCTTTTGCAGCTTCGATTCCAACAACCAGTATTTGCAAAAACGCGAGTAAGACCGAATCTTCTTTTAAAAAAGGTTTACTGAACAAATGCAAACAAAAATACAAAGTTACAATAGACTCGATCAGCTCGATCAAAAAACTGTGTTGCTTCCAACATCCATAACTGCAATCTGCCTAAAACGTATGAACTAATGACCTCATGACGTATTACTGTCGGAAGCCAAAATACCAAATTAAAGGTTTTTAAATTATATCAATTACTAAATTATGCATTTTAGATAATACAATCACAATGAATTCTTATTAAATTTAAATATCAATTTTTATCATGTTTTAACCTTCACTAAATTATTATCACAAATGAATTATGCATAACTGGCTCTTACATTACCCGGCCCCTAATTGTTAGGCTGGAGGACTAATCAATTACAACTAAAAACATTAAGAGCCAAACAACTTAAACTTCAAATGTGTGTAAAGATCAACTTGTCTTTCTTTGTTACTTGTCCAACGTTGCCTCTTTCAACAGGCACAGTTTATTTACGGGTCTTTCCAAAGTGCTGGTTCTGGTCTTCAATTTCACTTTCCGCACCATTCCAGTGTAATCTGGCAGTGTTTCAACTATTTTCCCCATTACCCAAGAGTTGCGGGGAGATGAACTGTCCACCAATAGCACCACATCTCCAATCATGAAGTTTCTGCTGGGTTTCATCCATTTCTGACGCTCCTGAAGAAGTGGAAGATATTCTCGCGTCCATCTAGTCCAGAATAAATCGGCAAGATACTGAACTTGCTTCCATCTTCTTCTTACATATGTGTCATCTTTGCAGAAGATGCCTGGGGGCATGATTGGTTGAGATTTCAGAAGCAGTAAGTGATTGGGAGTTAAAGGCTCAACGTCGTTTGCATCATCTGAGACACTTGTGAGAGGCCTGCCATTGATGATACTTTCAACTTCACACATTATCGTCTGAAGACAGTCATCATTAACTGTTTGCTCCTTCAACAGGGAATTAAGAATTCTTCGAGCCGTCCGGATTTGTCTTTCCCAAATACCGCCTTGGTGAGAAGCAGCTGGGCTATTGAATATCCATTTTATTCCTTTGGGCTGCAAAGCTCTTTCGATCTTATAATTGTCCAGCTGTTGAATAGCTTCCCTTAATTCTCTTTCAGCTGCCACAAAGTTTGTACCATTGTCAGATCTCATGATGGTGACTTGACCTCTCCTACATATAAAACGGCGAATTGCGTTGATGCAGGAGTCCGTGTCGAGGCTGTCAGCTACTTCAATGTGCACAGCTCTGAGCGTTAGACAAGTGAACATTACCCCATATCTTTTAAGGGTAACCCGGCCCCGTTTAACCTCAAACGGACCGAAGAAATCAACACCGGTGTTGGTAAAAGGAGGTTGGTGTGGGAGGAGCCGATCTTCAGGTAGGTTTGCCATCTTTTGCTCACCAACCTTTCCAGACATCCTACGGCATACTGTGCATGTGTTGATTATTTTTCTGATAGCAGAATTAGCTTGTGGAATCCAATATCTGCATCTTAGTTGTGCCAACACATAGTTACGTCCACAATGTCCTGTTCTTTGATGTATGTCCCTCAAGATCAAAGTTGCAACTTTGCTGTGTTTAGAAAGAATCGCAGGATGTTTAGCCTTTTCCGGCATAGCTGATTTGTTCAGTCTTCCACCAACCCTTAACGTGCCGTCGTAAATCACTGGATCTAATTTAGACAGTGCACTACTGCGAGTGAGTTGCTTTCCCTCCTGTAGTACCTTGATTTCCTCTCCAAAATGCTGTCTTTGACTGAACTGTATGATTTCTAATTCAGCAGTGTCCAGATCATCCAAGGTAAGTGATTCTTTTACTTCAGCAGGTTTTAGTTTCTTCATAAGTTGCTTTAATTTTGATCTTTGCTTTTCAGGGTCTTTTACAGCTTGCTTGTTTTTTAAAGCCTCTTTTCTTTCTGTTTTTTGTTTCCACAGATAACTCTTCACTTTTCCAATCCAAGCCACTGCTCGTTTAAGCTTACTCCAATCCGAATAATAATTGATCAGCTGTTTCATTGGTTCTACATTCTCTTCTACTTTAACTGTGTTAACAACAATTGTATTTTTGACCTCTGGGTCATTGGCAAGGCTTTCATTCCTTCTCACAGGTTGTTCCGGCCAATCCTCTTCATGCAACAGAAAGTCTGGTCCACTTATCCATGTTCCCCCTTGCGCTAAGCTTTTCGCCTTCAGGCCTCTGCTGGCTTGATCTGCAGGGTTTTCATTTGTTCCAACATATTTCCATTGCGATGACTTGGTTGCTTCTCGGATCAAGGAAACTCTGTTTGCAACAAACGTTTTGAAATGAGCAGTTTCACTGTCGATGTATCTGAGCACCGTAGTGCTGTCTGTCCAAAAGACAGATTGTTGCAATGGAACCTGAATCTCTTGATGCAACATCTTGTCAACTTTCAAAGCGACAACCGCTGCTGTCAACTCAAGTCTTGGGATTGTGACTCTTTTGAGTGGAGCCACTCTTGACTTCCCCAAAAGGAAAGTGCAGTGTTTCTCACCCCGTTCATTCTCCAACAGTAGGTAAGACACAATGCCGTATGCATATTCTGATGCGTCTGAAAAATGATGTAATTGCGCTGTAATAGTGCATCCAAACTTGGTGGGTTTAACGCATCTACTCACGTGAAAGTTGGAAAGGTGAGTAACATCTTTCATCCATCTTTCCCAATCCTCTGCGTGCTTTCCATCAATGTTTTCATCCCACACACGCTGCTCTTTGCAAAGATCCTTTAATAGAAGTTTGGCATGCAGAATGACTGGGGCTAAAAAGCCGAGAGGGTCGTAAATGGAATTGACGATCGATAAAATCCCCCTTCTAGTCATTGGTCTATCTTGCAGCTTTATACTGAAGGTGAAAGTATCATTTTCTGTGTCCCACTGTACACCAAGTGTCCTCTCAACTGGCAAAGCATCGCGTCGTAAATCCAGATCTTTGACTTCACTGGCTCTGTGCTCCTCAGGAATTGACAGTAACACATTTCTGCTATTGCTCATCCACTTTGTTAGGGTGAACCCTCCACTGCTGCACAAAGCTCGTAGATCACTGACTAAGTTTACTGCAACGTTTTCTGTAGTTACACTTCTCAGGCAATCATCTACATAAAAATTTTGCAGTACTGTCTGAACAGCATCTAGTGATGCAGCATCCTTGTGATCCTCTGCAGTTCTTCTCAGTGCATATGAGGCTACACTTGGAGAAGAAGTAGCTCCGAAGAGGTGCACTGTCATTCTGAACTCCTCCACTGGCTCATCCAATCTACCGTTGGGCCACCATAGAAAACGGAGCAAGTCTGCATCATGTTCTGGCACTTTCACTTGATAAAACATCGACTCGATGTCCGCCATTACTGCTACAGGCTCCTCTCGAAATCTAAGAAGGACACCAATCAATGAGTTGGTCAGATCAGGCCCCTGAAGCAGCTCACTATTCAGGCATTTACCCTGATACGAGGAGGTGCAGTCAAATACCACCCTTAACTTTCTTTTCTTTGGGTGGTAGACACCATGGTGAGGTATATAAAACACCCTGTTGTCATCTCTGTTCAGTTGGTCTGTGGGAACCTGGACAGCGTAGCCCTTATTGATGATGGTTTCCATAAAACTTGTGTAGTCATTAAAGAATTCAGCATTTTTTTTCAACTTTCTGAGCAAACAAGTTAAACGCTGTTCTGCCACACAGCGGTTATTAGGCATTTGTAGGTTCTTATTCCTGAGTGGCAATCCAATGCTATAATGCCCATTCTCAAAGATTGCTGTCTTCTCTACAGACCTCAAAAATTGCTTGTCTTCTACAGACATCTCCTCCTTGTCGTCATATTTGCGCTCTGGAAAATCAGTATTGTACTGCTGAACCAGTAACTTTTCAATGTCCATCAGAGATATTCTGTTAACAGAGAAATGAGATGGTTCATTTTCTGAATCCTTCAGTTCCTTCCTTACAGGACCATTCACCACCCAACCTATAGCCGTCTTCACTGCATAAGGACCTCCATCTTGACTATTAATGATGCGCCAGGGCTCCATGGCTCTTGAACAGTTAACTCCGATAAGCAGACCTACATCAGCTTCTATTTCTGGTAAGCTGACTTCCTGAAGGTAAGACCACTCTTGAATATCTGACTGTTTGGGTATATTCTCAGCATGCACAGGTATGCTGCTATGAGTGAACACTTTGGGTAGCTCAATGAACATCGTGTCTTCGAGCCCGCACACTTCTAAGTCTGATATCACAAAACTGTTCATTAGCGTTTGTTCTCCTGATGTATCTTTGCCCATAGTGCTAAGAAGTATTCTTGTGGGTTTCCCTTTAACATTCAATTTCCTTTGTAGGTCTTCCGTGCAAAATGATGCTGTGCTTCCCGGGTCCAGAAAAGCATATGTTTCTATATGCTTATTACTATTCTTTGATTTGACTTTCACGGGTACTATTGATAGCACACATTCAGTTTCTCCGGCTCCGGTAAGACCACATGACTCTTGTGTGATGGGAACTTCCATACATGATGCTTCTTTACGCTGAGCACCATCTTTATTTTCTGATGGGACAGAACTTTCTTCCTTCACTTTGTGCAAAATGTCAGGGTGCTTTAATGCACATTCTTTGCACTCTAACTTTCGTTTGCAGAATTTACTGAGGTGTCCTGGAACCAAACATCCAAAGCATAAGCCCTTTGCTCTCAGAAATTCCACTCGTTTTTCATGTGGCTGACATTTAATTTTACTGCATGAAGCAAGAGTGTGAGACTGCTGGCAGTACAAACATGGTTTAGCAAAGGCATTTGCTGGTTTAATTATGTTAGGAGGCTTTATAGGTATTTCTTGAGGTGCTTTACTTTCAGTAGCAACACTAATCGCAAAACTGCTTCCTCGAACCTCTTTCCTTGCAGGCTGCTTTTCCCTTAGATCCAGCTTTCCAGCTGTGTTTGGGCGGCTGTCTGAGATGTTACCAAACAGAGGATCTATAGCTATCTTGGCCTGCCGGTCTATGAAACTCACCAAATCTGCAAACCTTGCTCTTCTACCTCTTCGTTCTTTAAGTTCGAAAGCTTCAACACGCCATCTTTCTTTAAGTTTGTAAGGCAGTTTGGATATCACTGCCCTCATGTTGGTAGGATTATCCATTTCTTCTAAAAATTCAATATCCTCCATAGAGTTACGACATCCAATCAAAAACATTGCGTAAGCATTTAATGCTTTCCCATCATCTGTTCTCACTTGTGGCCATTTGAGTGCCTTCTCTATGTATGCATTGGCAGTCACAAGTTCATCTCCATAATGCTTATGAAGTAACTTCTTAGCCTCGTGATAACCTTTGCTAGGTGGCATGTGAGCACAACTACGAACGAGTTCTTGAGGCTCACCGTCTGTAAACTGCTCCAAGAAGTATAATTTATCTTGATCATTTTCTGTCTTCTGCTCAATTACATGTTCAAATGCCCTCATGAAGGATTTGTACTGGAGTGCATCACCTTTGAACACTGATATGTCTTTTGTTGGCAACTGAGAAAGCTGTTGTTGCTTTACTAGTAGCTCAGTAATTACATTCTGCCTTTGCATGATTGTCAAAATGTCATCACTTCTATTATTCTGAGTTATAAGACTTTGATGAGAGACTGGTTGTGGCTGCTGTGGTATTTGTGAGGGCCGCATTCGTGTTGGTACATGAACATTTACATTAGCTTGTGTCGGTAGCGTAATGCTTACTCTTTCCTTCTTCACATTCTCACTTGATATTTTACGCACTGATGCATAACTATTCATACCATCTTCAGACCTCTCATACTCTTTGAGCACTTTTAATTTTGCTTGGCTTTCAGCTAGCGCAGTCTCCATTTCTAATTCTTCTTTTTCAGCCTTAATTCTAGCTGTTTCCATCTCAAACTGCTGCTTAATCCTTGCCACCTCAAATTCAAGCTCTCGCTTTTTCTTCATCGCTGATGCACGTTCCAGCAGAGCAGCATGTTCTGCTTCCTGTTTAGCACGTGTAGATGATAAATATGAAGTGCTTGATGTACGACTTGCATGAGATCCACATGAGTGAGCTTTGGCACCACTGCTGACCCCTATCTGGGAGATACTGTCACTTGGTAAAACAGCCTCTTGATGCTCATTTATTCCATCATGATTTTCTGACTGCTCAGTTTCTTTCTCCATAGATTCTTGCATATCTGCAACCCATGTTTTAGTTGTTTTTATGAAGTCTTTAAACATCACCATTTTTGGCTCAAACCAATCAACATGGTCAAACATTTTTTCTTCTTCAGTCCACAAATTGCCAACTTCTTTATTAAGTGTAATGAACTCATTTAGATACTGCTCAAAATCACTTTCCAACATATCCTTCACTTCTTGTACATTTTGAGTATCTCTCTTCATTGTCTCTATCTCCTTCATTTTGTCTGTTAGAGCTCGCAAAGTTTGTTTCCTTTTTGCTATGAGCCGTCGCAATCTCTCCTCTAATCCCTTCTCTGTCAGTTTACGTGATCTACCTGACTCCACCCCATCTTCGCCTTCGCATATATTAACTTCTTCATCAGCCATCGTATTTGTTGCGGAGCTTATGCTTATGTTGCATTCACAAAGTTTAAAGCACTTTCTTCAAATTGCTTTTCATAAAGAACTGAATGCCAACAACCTTTCTATAATCACACAATTCCACACTGACTGAATCCACTTTGTCACTCACGTGCGCTCTCTGACAGAGGGAGAGATTCAGCGCTCTCACTGACCATGCGGTTAATTCTTTCACTTTCGTTTTTCTCCGCACGTGGGAATTCCTCATTCATCCATATGCGTCTCCTCCTCACAATACTCAAAAAATAAAAAGTACGTTCAAATACCTTTTCCTGGAGGAAGCTGTAATGAATTATCAGTTCGTTGATCAGTTCGTCGAGCCGTGCAATAAGGCAATCCAAGGAGATTCCATTGACATCTTCTTAGCGAGTTTTTTGACTAATATAGTGGCACACCTTTCGTGCAAATCCTTATGTACCACCTTTTGCAGCTTCGATTCCAACAACCAGTATTTGCAAAAACGCGAGTAAGACCGAATCTTCTTTTAAAAAAGGTTTACTGAACAAATGCAAACAAAAATACAAAGTTACAATAGACTCGATCAGCTCGATCAAAAAACTGTGTTGCTTCCAACATCCATAACTGCAATCTGCCTAAAACGTATGAACTAATGACCTCATGACGTATTACTGTCGGAAGCCAAAATACCAAATTAAAGGTTTTTAAATTATATCAATTACTAAATTATGCATTTTAGATAATACAATCACAATGAATTCTTATTAAATTTAAATATCAATTTTTATCATGTTTTAACCTTCACTAAATTATTATCACAAATGAATTATGCATAACTGGCTCTTACACTGTATGTAAAATACAGTATCTTATGCAGAAAAGTACTAAATAATAAATAAATAAACAAATAAATCTTAATTTTAGGGTCCCTCTTATTTTGCTAAAATTATTACAATTTAAAATATTCTGCAAAGGTTATGTCAAAAACTGTATACCAGGATGCTTTTGCAATTTGAGAAAACAAAGCCTGAACTGTGACATATAAACATTTAATTGCAAAATTGGTTAAAATTTCATAAATACTTTTCTGACAGAAATAATCAATCAAGTTCTGTCTGGTTTCTTGAATCTGACTGGCTGATAGCCGTGAGATATTCTCATAATAACAGCACTCATACAGATGAACAAATTCAAAACAGTTTGACAAATATTGCAGCTGTTGGACAACATAATGTACTTTTGAGGCTATTTAGGCGAGAATGTAGTCATTTAGGTTGCATCTGCATTTTATATATAAGGCAAGTGCCTATTTGAAACATTCATAATTTCAGAGATACAGCGCGTCGGCATCCATTACCCTTTCATAATGAGTTGGTTGACATTGTCCATTCACAATGGTGGCAGAGACCACATAATAAGCGCTTAGATGAGAAAAACTCAGTGTAATTTCAAATTACAGCTGATCAAATCCTTACTAAACTGGTTAGTCATTTTCTAAGTTGATCTCTCTCTTTTGTATGTTGTAGTGCTGTATTTATACCATATAATTGTAGTGTACTAAGTGTGAGATGAGACTCCCATATCCTGTATATCCTATATGTTTATGAAAAATAATTGTATAGTTATTATGTCAGACAGAAAACGTTTAAGAAGTAAAATATTATCCCAGTATTAAGGTACATTTTATAAATGTCATTTTGATAACAAACTGCAGTAAGAAATGATTTTTATTACCAATGGTGAACTCTGTAAGGGAAGAGCACAGTCTTCATCCTAAAATGAGGAATGTATGATATAACAGCTGTAATGACATTTTAACAAATACATGAGACTAGCCGGACTCACATGAATTAAACTATTTATTGGTAAGGTCTCAGAAGAGTCTCACTTGAGTAGTATCATCCCTCAATACTGATTTGGTACATCATGACATCCATAATGAGTCTCTTCACAGTGGAAAGAATCCATTTCTATGGTTTGGGTTCTAGTACAGCAACTTTTCTGCATAAAAACAAAACTAAACAAACAGAACATCAAACGGGGGTATCAATATTATTTATCTGTGATATCCGAGTGTCACACACATTCTAGTGTTTTAATACCAGCTGTTGATTTGCACATGACAAGCCACCTTCTGTTAGAAATATAAAAGTTGATATTATGAACAATATTCTACTGTGCTGCATAAAGGTAAATCTATACACTGTACATATACAGATATATTCTGAAAAACAAGTTTCACAGTTTTAAACTTTATTTAAAGTATAAACCATTTTTAAAACACTTTACATAAGTTATTTCTGTGTATGACTATAATTTGCTTTGGAACAAAAACAAAATCAAAATGGATACAAAAATTAAAAATGATTACATATTGTACAAAGAAAAATAAACGCAACCATCAATGTTCATCTTTGTAGCTAAAAGCGGTGACTCCTTTATGATTGTCATAGAGTACTATGAATGCTAAAAAACAAATCAAAACAACCTAAGCAAAAATAAATAGTTTCTGACACTAGTAACCTTTCAATCTGCAGACTGTGAGTGTTTATTTTTTTCTGATATCTCTATACAGAAGTGCCCTGGTGAAGGTCTCGTTACTCTAATGCGACTGGGACGTACAAAACTATCGCATCTAAAGCACACTCAGAACTTCACTTTTATCTGATACAATGCAAGTACTTCTCTATCAGTGATGAAACAAACTATGTCCGACTTGGATTTTCCTCATCACCTTGATCCACTGTATTTGTCTTGAAGGAACAGTCTGTAGACGATGGGACTTGCTGCGGTGGCGATTGACAGTTTGGATGTGAAGAATGTGAGGCCTGAGACTGACATTTCTCTTCATGGATGTTGCTCCTCAGTTCCTACATTGAGACTGGGCTTTCTCCGGCGGCATGTGAGACTCGCAGCACCTCTCCAATACAGATCGCACCATCACAAGGGTACCATCTGACATCCTCTCGGTAACCCAAAAAATATGGGTAAAAATATCTATTCTTTTTTAAAAAGGGGATTTTTCATATTTCAGCAACAGTAGCTCTGTTTTGTTTCTCAGTTTATCAGTGCTTTCTGACGTCCATTGTTGAAAAACCAAAACAACGGCTTTCAAATTGTTATTTTTTGCCCGAGGCAGTATTAACAAAAGTTTTAGAGTGTTCTTCTTTTAAAAGTCCCTGCAGCGTTCAGTGAGTTTCCCCCTTTAGTTCAATTATTCTCCATGAGAATTATCCAGGAGATTAAAAGAGAAAAACAAAGAGCAAGAGAGAGAGAAAAAGAACCGAAAACGGTAAAGGTATAAGCGGAGAGAAAGCCAAATATAACAAAAGCTTTTGGACTGTTACCTCTTTCCCATCTCATTCTGTCTCAGGAACTGAATGTTGAAACTGCTGTCCGCTAGTTCGGGATACTGTTCCACGGGTAAAATGTAATACCCGTCATATCCCTGCACTTTCCCTGTTGAAAGAAGTTGCTGTCTTTCTCCTTCAGTCCACAAGCGACTCCCCTCTTTATTATCCCGCGCTCGCTCCTGCTCTCGTAGCCAAGCACCTGTAAGTGCCCTTTGTCGTGCTAGCTCCAGCAGCCGGGCTCGCTCCTCATCCAGCACATCTGTCGCCAAGCCATACCGCACGCTCAGAGACAGAGCCGGGACCCGGAACTCAACAGTGACCCCTCTCCTCGAGCGCCCGCTTACTGTGACGTTGATCCCACTTTCCAGTGCCTTACGTCCGTTAGTGAGTCCCAAAGCCAGCAGGTCACTATCAGGTGAACCGATCTTCACGAAGAAATGACAGTCGCGGCCGTCCTGTGTGTAGTGCGTCCCGTCTAAATATACTGCGCCATTTAACACCAGAACCACCTTCCTGCTGTCATCGCTGGCCATGCTGGAGACTCCTGTGACCACACGGCCTTCCTTCACCGCCAACATCACTCCACGTCCAATAATCGGGGTACTTGTGCCAAACCAGTGGCCTAGTTTCTTATTTTTGGTCTTGCGCTCTTTGTCAAGAAGCCGTCCCTCCAGAGCCATAAAGGCTTGGTTGTGCCGCTCGGCTTCCTGTTGAACTCCGGTTATCAGCTGCAGAAAGAAAATTAAAAGGCTTGGTAAATGCAAAGCAGGATCACCTAGTCCAGCTGATCTGCAACCAACTGAAATGCTAAAGTAATTCCGGAGAGGATTTACAATGGCAATAATGTGGTGGCTCACCTGCCCGTTTTCACTTTCTTGACTGGCAAGGAGCTCGTATGGTGGATCCACGAAATAGAGAGTGTGTCTGGGAAAGCCTGGAATGATGTTGCTTAGCTGGAAGCCAAACATCACTAGCCAACTCTTCACATCTGCAATGAAATATAAAAAGAAATGAAGATTGAAGAGGTCATGAACTGAAGAATCTAATTTCTCTTGATCTTTTCACAGATTTGTCACTGAATTATAAAAACTTCCGGTAAGTTTCAGAACTCTAAACCTTCTCATTACTACTAAATATCGTGGTTAAACTTGATTTGCACTGTAGAAGTAAACAACAATTGAGGCATACAAAGGTTTATGAAGAAACCAGTAGTAAAATGGCTCAACAACAAAAAACAAAACAAGAAACTGTGCAATGTCAAGCTGTGGAAAAATGCAGTTTTTCATTGGGTTGACCCCAACATTCCCACCGATCCCTTTATTGTTTTTAATGAAGTACCAGACCGCATCTGCAAAAACTTGTTCCTTTGTTTATTTAACCCCTTTGGACCCTGCTAGGCATGGGACGATAACCATTTTCAAGGTATACCGCAATTTTGGAAAAGTCAAGGTTTTAAAATCTTTTGTTATACGGTTCCTATGGTATATGTTTTTTTTTTAAAGATGCCACTTTAAAAGAAATCTGTGTTTTTGAAAAAAATTAAGACAGAAGTTAATGATACATTTCAATCATTTAGCCTGACATGTTTACTTTTCCAAAATACTTTAAATGTTTCTCAAAATAAAATTTTCTTGTGTTCAGTAATCAGTGTTCAGCAAGGAGTAATCACAATACAGTGAAACCGTGAAATTTTTATCCAAGGTTATCATACCATCCCAATCTTATACCGGCCCATGACTACACTCTTCATCCATTACAATCATCACATGTCAGGTTATGTTATTTTACGTTTATTTTTTTGCATTTGGGGAGTTTCACCAAATTTAAACCCTGCTGTCCATAAAATTGGACATCTGTCATCAAATCAAAGGCAGTAAGTCTCTGCCTGTTTTAATAAAATAAAAAAATATCTATTATGCTGAAGAGAAGCAAGGCAGCACTTTGTTTGAAAGACAGAAGCAATGTCTCATTCCAATTTATTGATATGTTTGCCAATATTTCAGAAAATGTAAAGAAAAGGCTAGATTGAGTTTAATAAAGTAAAAATTGATTGTGCAATTGCAAGCTTTAAATCAGTCCGTCTATATTTCTTCATTACATTTGGTTCATAATACGAAGTTTATAAAAACTTTTAAGATTAAAGATGCCTGTAATTTAAGATTCAATTTTCAGCCTGCGACCCTTAAAGAAACAATGCCAGTGACTAGCGGACCCCAAAAAGGTGGTTATAAATAATCAAACGTTGAGCAAACAAAAATAGGCCTATATGAACACGGGCATATTGAGAACACAAAAAAGTGCAACAGTCTAACAACCATGTTTATAGTCATTTGCTCATTTGTTAAATTTAATATTGACCTCAGCTAGAGAAACTGGTGGACACCATGTTTTTTTAGCACAAGTCTATTCTTGGTTTCATTTTGGGGACCGCCACTCAGAGATCATCCTCAATGTTCAGTTGTGGCCTATATTTATTTTTAATGCATTTGATTGCCATAAAGGTGCCAGAAATTTTAATCTGGTGCTACTGTATAAAATCAATGCTACAGTTGATGCTATTGCTGTGTTCAAACTAACGTAAACATAACAATCCTAAGGAGAAAAAAAATAAAGGCTGATGAATTTGCATGTAGTTGTTTTTTACTATTAAAAACTACTATTTTTATCTTCTGTTGGTTATGGTTAAAGTGTGGTAAAACTATTGATAATAACACTTTTGCTCACTCAGTAATGCAATGCTTTATTAAAATGTTTTTATACATTCTAGCCATTTTTATTATGTATTATGTTTTATGTCCTCACTGTAAAAATCTTCATAAACTGAAATCTTCAAATGAAACTGAGCGTTCTAAATAACTAATGAGCTCATGACAATGACAAAGCTGCAAAGACAGCTAATGGTAAACTCTTACCTGTGACATAATTCTTCACGTCCAGCATGTCACTGAGAGGGTTGTTATTCTTGAACATGTACAGGTTAAAAGGTGCCAGATCTTTGCTGATCTTCTGCCACATGGTGTAGTCAGGTGACGTCCATCTGGCGGCCAAGACATCATAGTCTCTCTGCGTGAAATGCACCAGTTTGGTAAGTGAGTCATAAAGCCCACCATGGAAGCCGACGACGAGCTGGAACTCAGGGTTGGAGTCGTGGTACACCTCCCCGTAAGCCGTGTACTGCACCTGTTTGATCATTTGGCCGTTGCTGCTGAAGACAGCCAGTGGCGTGCCGGTGTTGTCAGAGGCGATGTAGTACTCCTCCCCACTACTCACCTCCATAGCAAACAGATGGCCCTGCAGGTCATAGTACAAAGAGCTGATTTCTGAACTGGAGTGGTTGAACACATGCGTGACCCGAGTCGGGTTGTTTAGGTCAGCATAAAAGAACTGGAGGTGCTGGCCCAGACTGTTCTTAGTAGACACCCTACGCCCAAGTCCATCGTAGCGGTACTGGACACTCCAACCTCCAGCAACTCGACTGTAGGCACGGACCAGTTGTCCTTTAGAGTTGTAGTCAAACACATCGCTGCCTCTTTGACTTAGGTAGCCATCTTCATCTAGACGATACTGGACATCACCAAGGCGTGTGATACGGTCACGTAGGTCATAGCGGAGGGGCATGAGTCGGGCACTGTTGCCTGGGTTAAGCAGGTGTAAGTTGCCGTTTAAGTCATAGCTGTAGCGCCAAGTAGACCAGTCATTGACCTTGACACCACTGAGTTGTCCATCACCATCGTACTCATAGCGGTATTGTGTGGTGTTTGCATACGGGCCGATTTTGAGCTCCCGCTTGATGACCCTGCCCATGTTGTCATACTGCACTGTCATCCAGTACATAAGAGAGCGGAAGATCTCATACTGAACTTCTTTGATTCGTCCATGAGCATCAAAATGCTTGCTGAGGGTCATCACAGCGGTGGTGATTATCTGATTGATGTCATAATAGATGACTCCAAACTTCCCAAAGTGCTCCACTTTGCCGGAGATCTCATCGTATCGGTAGAGATCCACAGGAAGTGGCGTTTCGCTGATGACAGGCTTCATGCTTGCAATCCGGAAACTATTGTCATGGTAGGTGTAATCGAAGCGTGCGTTAACCATGCCTTCCTCTGAGAAACGGTAGATCTGTTTGTCAATCAGGGGACCCATTTTACGATAGCGAATCGTGCAAGAAAAGCCACCGCTCTGCAAGTTGACCATTTTTAGCACGCCGGCTGTCTCATCATAGCCAAAAGTGATGGCTGTGCTGTCATATAAGATCTCGGAGAGCTTAGCCAGCTTGCCATATTTGTAGAGGACTCGGCGGCCAGTGCCTAGGAAGTAGGTGGCCTGGGGACGTCCATCCTCGCTGAAGTCGTAGATGATGGATGCATTGCTTTCTGGCGGGTTGTAGGTGTTGCGGATGTAGCCGATGGAGACATGAGTGAACATGGTATGACGGGCGACGCTGGGCATTGTGACAGCTGTGATGCGGTTTGATGCGTCAAACTCGAAGATGTATTGTCTCTGACTCTGCAGGAGAAGCACCATGGACTGTGGAGACAAATTTGACAAATTTGCAGAACATTATTATCACATTCATATTAATTAGCGAAACATCTTTTACAAGCTGCCATAATTCAAAGGGATCTTTCAAACAATCTATTTATTTATTGATCAGTAACTATGGTTACCATCCACCTATCTTTATGCTTATTTTGGAGATGCGCATAAAAAAGGTTTAAAAAAAAAAAGGCAAGATGCGCATCAATATTGAAGATGTGCACAAAAAATGTATGTGCACAACGTAGTACAATTAACTTTTTATTTGATTTGATAAGATGTGCTTAAACTATCATGGAAACACATTTTCTGAACAAATTTCAGTCTGCGCATAAAAAAGTCATGTGATTTTGTTGTAAGAGATCATGTGATGATAAAAATGTGTGTGTGAATGGACAAACCAGCAGGCTGAACACATTGTAAAGCATCTGAAATGTTGTTTCGTTTACTCTAAAATGCCGTAACCATTTCAGTATTAGTTTTATTATATTATTAATTACCTCCAGAACCGTCAAAAGCATTTATGCTACGCACGTGACGTCTTCAAATGCCACCACATGTTCATTGCATGTTGGCATACTGCCTTCTGAGGCACATTTAATTTATAAAATAAGGAGACGATTCATGTAGCTTCTCTTACCTCTATAAATTCCATTTTTACTTTTGATATTTGGCGCCAGTTAAACAAGAAGTGACGGTTTTGTTCTCTTTGACTCATTGGATGAAAACGGTGCTTTATTTGCATGTCTTTTATGCACATAAATTTCATATACATCTTTGGATGGAAACATAGCTACTGTTCTGTATTTACTATTTTACAGTTTTTACAGTAAATGTTTAAATTAGCATTAAAAAACTAAACAGCTTTTTTGTGCTTTTGTCATTTTATACTTTTAAGTTTTTGTAAATGCAAATTCCATTTAACCATGACTTTTTATATATGTATTTTTTATAATCTTTAGCACTTTATATTATTTTGTTGTAGCTATTTAATTCCAGCTTGTTATTACCACAATATTCAGCATTTTATTTCAGCTTTGTTTCTCTAAAGAAAATATTTTAGCTGCTTAACAATATATTAAGATTTTACCCCAATGTTTTAATAAATTAAACAGGTTAAAATGTAAAAGCTGATTTAAAACAACATATAAAGTACAATAAAAACAAATAAAATATTATACTCATCCAAAATCAAACAAAAAGTGCTCAGGGGTAACTTAAATAATGTGTCAGTGCACTTTAGGTAAGGGATTCATTAGAATAAACAGCAAAAATAAGTCCAAAGCACTCGAAAAATGTGGAACAAATATTAAAAAGCCTATATTAACATGAATAATCTTTAAAAAACCTACACATTTCGGCAGTTACCCCGATAAGGCACTTCTTTGCTGAAATGTATAGGTTTTTTTAAGGATTCGCCATAAAAATATTATACTCCAATACTCCAATTATACTCCAATGTCAATGACTAGTACAACTTGAATAAATTATTCCAAACAATCTTATTTAAACCAATCTCACCTTGTCTAGGTAACTGTAGCTCCACACTTTTCCATCAACAAAAGATCGTGAGAGGATTCGACCCTGTGCATCAAACTCTGTTCTTTCACTCATACTCCCACGATGCAGACCAACCAGCTGGCCTGTGCTTGAGTATGACACATTCACCACCGCAAGGCTACTGCTGGGCTGCCATATCGCCGGCCTGCCCTGGGCATCATACGTGATCCTCAGAGTGAACTTTCTGTGGTCATCATAGATCTTCTCTGTCCGTGTGTTCCGGTCAAAGTCTATTGACAGGAGATTGCGTCCATGTGCCTGCAAAGGTGAGATGATTTAGTTATTGCAATGAGACCATAACGTGTAAGAGTAGAGAGATATCATTATCCTAAAAGGAGTGCCCACCCGAAGTTTCCTCCCGAACACAGTGACCTTGCCCTTGGACAGCTCTTTCCGCAATCTCCACTCAATGGAGTTCAAGCCGTTGTCAGTGGGTAGGGTGATGTTCCTGCGGCCGATGGTGGGACTCACTGATCCTGCCAGGATATGGGGTTCAGTGTGATAGCTGATGCCCATCCCATTGGCATACATCACTCTCAGGGTGCCATTGTTACACAGTTGGTAGCTGTTCCGCACTTGATCTGCAGGGGGCAATAGAGCGACGCAAATTCAACATCATATTAAGACCAAAATAAAATGCTTTATGACAAATTTTCAACATGACGAGAGTACAAAACGGCAACAGCAAACAAGGCTTGATTTATTTTGAACTCATGAAAGGGCTTTGGGGCATTTATCAGCTCAAAAACAGTCTGGCTGTCTTTTCTTCGGATTATAAAAGATAACAAGAGCAGCGCTTTGTTTAAAACAAATGATGTGAAGCCTTAAATCCCTTTGTTTCACAGCGCCACAAACATTTAATATGCTTCAGAACATCCACTATAAATAAATTACAACCCATGAAACTAATTTATGAGCAGAAGGTACGCTCTTAATTTGAGATAATATAGTTGATAATTTATAAGGCAGCCTTTTAAAGTCGTTTAAGCAATTTATTATTCACCTCATGAGCGTGTCAAGGTTAGATTCAAAAGCTTGATCTGAGGGACGTTCTCCTTGGATTAAATCCCCTGTAATTCATTCAAAAGGTTTTCCTCCCCCTTCTTGTGTTTTGTCTGCTTGTATTGAAGTTTGACTTTTTTGTTTAGTCTGCCATGGGAAGGAGGTTAAACATTTTCTATCTCTTTCCCTGCCTTTCTGTCCTTTCATCTTAACAGATGAAATAAGCTTTGGGATAGTGGGGATTGGAGCCGAGGCAGGTAGAAGACAGTGAATATTTACTTGGGATAATATAATGAATTTGTCTGAGATCATATGCATCGCAGCAAAACAACTTGCAAACTAGATTTGAGAGACAAAACAAATGCTGCGATTTTCTGTGATGAATTATACAATACTACTTGTCTCCCACATGGATGTTGGAGTACCTGTATTTTGTTGAGTAAATTTGTAGGCAGTGATATGAAACAATCAAGATATTAATGAAACTAAATATTAAATCAACCAAACTGAGCACAGAATTATTCATGTGGCTACTGCGTCCACTGAACAGACATACCTTGCACAACAGTATAGGAGGCTTCAACTGACGAAAGATTGGTGATAACAGTGACATCATCATCTCTGTTGGAGCTCTCAATGTCAATGTTGATGGATTTTTCGATCTCTCTATGAAGACTTGTAACCATTCCCGTGGGGTATGTCACATTGGTGAGTCTCCCTTCACTGTCATACCTGAAAGAAACAATGAATATGGACAGTTTAAAGTTTATATTATTTACACTCATCCTTTAATCTGCATGCATTATGATAAAAAGAAAGTTAGTCAACATTTTATTTCACATCCTTTACAATTGTTTTGTCATTTAGTCATTTTACTTTGAAAATAAACATGTATAATACGATGGATAATACAAACTATAGACTACAAGAGCCTATCATAGCTTTACAGTTTTTAATTTCTGAATGATCGCATGTAGGCTATGTATATTCCAAGAACAAGTATGACCAAAGTTTTGATATACTCCAATGCTTCAATGAATACTTGATATGGCTCAATGAATACTCAGTTTGTAACTCAATTTATATTAGTTAAATTAAAGGTTTGCTGCTTTTAGTAGGGTATAGGAGCCAGCTAGACCAGTTATAAACAAGCATAGTCAAGCTGAAAGTCCAAAAATAACAAAACAAAAAAAAAAGCACAAAAAAAAAATACATCACTGAGATGCTGGCTAATTAATGTGAAGCCATAGTTGACCGTAATGGTATAATATGTTTGCAAAATGTTTTTTTTATTATTATTTTTTTAAAGAGATTATAAAAGAAAATCTGAACTGAAAGTCTGGCAAATAATTTTTGAATATGGCAAATGCACAAAACAGCCATAAATGTGCATAAGTCCCTTCCCATGCAAGTTGTGATTTACACTACCTCACAATGGTCTTGGTGCTTATCCGAGTTTTAGGAACAACCAAAATCAACTTCACTTCTAGTTGATAATTTGGTATCAGAAGTGGCTTATATGACAGGCAAATACTTCTGGATTACACTTATTTACGCAAATAAAATATGATCATGCCTTGATCTTTAAATGTTTCATTAGGACAGTAAGGTCTGACTTTGCTTAGACAAAAGTCTTCTCACTTAACAGATAAAAGAATTTTGTGTATGACTCTCACGAGCTTGGGCGACTGCATCCATACATCTCTGCAATGACTCAAATAACTTATTAATAAAGTCATCTGAAATGGCAAAGAAAGCATCTAAGCAGGACTCCCAGAGTTCATCAAGATTTTTTGGATTCATCTTCAATGCCTCCTCCTTCATCTTACCCCAGACAAACTCAATAATGTTCATGTTTGGTGACTGGGCTGGCCAATCCTGAAGCACCTTGACCTCATTTGCTTTCAGGAACTTTGATGTGGAGGCTAAATGAGAAGGAGTGCTATCCTACTGAAGAATTTGCCATTGCCTGTGGTTGTAATGGGTAACACAAATGTCTTGATACCTCAGGCTGTTACAGTTGCCATCCACTCTGCAGATCTCTTGAATGGCCAATACAGAATGTAACCCCAAAACATAGTTTTTCCTTTACCAAACTTGACTAATTTCTGAGGTAATCTTGGGTCCATGCAGGTTCCAATAGTTCTTCTGCAGTATTTGTGATGATTTGGATGCAGTTCAACAGATGATTCATTGGTAAAATCTACTCTCTGCCACTTTTCCAAATGTTCAACTAGAAGTCAAGTTATTAAATATATATAATCATTATGTAATAATTGTATGTGTGTAATAATTATGACTTCAACTTTACACAAACATGGCAGGAGAATGTGCCCAGCTATAAGTAGATTTTAAGCAAAAATATTTAACTTAAATATTGACTTAATTGAATCACTTTAAATCATCATATGAGTCATTATACCTAATAATTAATAAATTAATATTTTTTGAATTTGCGCCTGTGTTGATTTACATAGGTTCAGCTTTCTACCCCCCTCTCTTTCTGTCTTGCTCTCTCTTTCTCTCAGTTACGTTACATTAGGGAGCAGATCTGGATGGTGCCACAGATCTGTCAGCGTCTGGCTGATGTCTGTGCCAGTGCAGTGGAGTGTGGGGAATTCTACATTCTCAGGAGCATGGCTGCTTCGTCCTGCTCCCAGAGATTTTCTTTCCTGCGGAGTGTTCCAACTCTAATCAAACACACCTGAAAAAGTTAATCAAGATCTTCAGGTTCCCTTGGAAATTACAAGCAGGTGTGTTGCAGGGTTGGAATTGAACTCTGCAGGAAGGAGAAGTATCAATCCAGCACTCTTTTCAAAGTCAAATAATGGATATTCCTATTAAACTTTTCTATACTTTAAATACGTTTTTTTCAAGTTTGTTGTCTGTAGATATTTATTATTTAATCCAAAAAGATTAAGTCTCTTATGCTCAGAAAAGCTGCATTTTGTTGATTAAAATACAGTAAAACAGGACTAATGTGAAATATTGTTATAATAATTTTCACTTTAATACAGTAAGCTGGACTTTCATCACCCATTAATATGCAGAATTTCTATTCAAGAATCAAAATTCTTTTATATAAACATTTATATGAATGGTTTTATTGATTTTGATAATTCTTATTTATTTATTTATTTTTGCTCGGAGTAGCTGCATTTAGTTGATCTATTAAAAGTAAAACATTAATATGAAATATGTAAAATATTAAAAAAAAGTATAAAATATTTTCTAATTTGATACATGTTAATTGCAATAATAGTAATATATTCTTGTAATGATGAAGCATAATTTCCAACATGCAGTGCTATCATGCTGAAAAACATATGCTTAAAAACATAATTGCCAACTTTGAAAACTGTTTTAAAAAATATAACTGGGTATTTTTGTAGAAACCATGGTACCTTTATTGATACTTTTATAATATATTTGAATAATTTAAAAAGGCAAAGCTTGTAACATTACTGTCACTTTCAATGTATTTAATACATTCCCGCTGAATGAAAGTATTTATTTATTTACAGAAAATATAAAGTCAACAAGGCGGTTCATTTCGCTGTGGCGACCCCAGATTAATAAAAGGACAAAGCCAAAAAGAAAATGAATGAATGAATAAAGTCAACAATTTTTTTAATTGTGCAGCGGCCTAAAGAATCAATAGTGCAATTGTAGCATTTTTAAAGTGTTTGCTTTTTGCAAGAGAAGATCATTTAATTGTTTACATACCTGTCTCTTACAAAACTGCTAAACTGTTTAACTGCTAAAAAAAAACTACAAACTTACCTCAATATTCTCATTTACACCCCTAAAAATAAAGGTTCTTTGTTGCAATTCCAGTTAGAATCTTATTTTATTTGAACTTCTTTTCTATTTTAATATGTTCATGTTAATCACTGCGCAAACATTTTTCTGAACCTTTATTTTTAAGATTGAAATGCATAAATGTGTTGAAATAACTTGGTATAATTCACTGGGTGTTTCCATATTTATGTAAGTACACTTTTTTTTTTCTTTTTATCTTTCTTTCATTGTTTTTAAATTGGACTAAGAATGGAATTCTGCTGTGCTCTTCCCAAATAAGGAAATTCAAACCCTCCAAGCAAAATTGAAAGCACAGAAATTGTTAAATATACATGTCGAATGTGTCATGCATAGGATTAATATCAACACACAGCACTACATAAACAACAGGCACACTACAACTTACTCATAAAAAGTTGTCCAGCCTGTCTCATCAGCCTTGGTAGCCAAAAGGCCAGTGTTTCCATTGTATCCCAGTAGAACAATCTCCTGGTTGAGAGCCGAGATGGAGCGCAGGCTTCCTGCAGGATCCAGTCCCAGCGTCACCACCTGATTCTCAGGCTGCAGGACAAGCCTGAGCAGCCCTGCTCCACCCTGTCCTGCGCCATCCCTTCTCACCTTCACCGTATTATTGCAGTTATCCACCACAGTGGCTAGCTCTCCATCAGGCCCATAACTGAAGTTATACAGGGGCAGACCTGTCACAAGACTGATAGTTTGTAAGTGGAGACCCTCCTCATTAAACACATACAGCTCCTGTTCCTGAGGGGACGCGACCTCATATCGTCCCAGAGCTGAAGGCCCTGGTCGGTTAGTGCGTACAGCTCGAATACGAATGTTATTGAGATCTGCAATGTAAAGCGTGCCGTCCGGTGAGACGGCCAGAGACATAGGGGAGTTGAGGCTGGCATCTGTGGCGTATCCATCATCTCCTGCGAAACAGTTGCAGTTGACGTCATTCTTACAGTCGCATTCTGATGTAGCGCCAGCTAAAAGCGACATCTCTCCATTGGTGCTGACTTGCCGCACACGGTTGATCTTCTTCTCATCCGTCTCTGCGATGTAAAGTACTCCTGTATGGGAGATGCCGATAGCAGTGGCACTTTCCAGGGCAGAGTGGATGGCCAGTTTGCTAAGGGAATAGTCGATGCCAGGCACTTGGCAATGCATAGGCCGTCCCGCAATGATGCTCACTTGGTGGTTTTCAGTGATGCGTAGGATAACATTATTCTCCAGCACATACAGAGAGTTATCCATGGGATTCACTGCCAAGTCGGTAGGCCACTCTAAGCGAACCTGGATTTAAAAAAATAAATAAATAGTTGGTATTGAAACGAATGTTTTACATTTTTTTAGTATCATTTTCTAGGCTTTTGACCAAACAGGTATGCTAGGTGTGGTGTAAAGTAATAAAGCAAACTTACAGTAATTGAGTAGATTTTTTGCAGGAATTATACTTAAATACCTTATTTGTACTTGTACTTTTACTTGAGTACATTTTATTTCTGAACAGGTTCTTTTACTATGCTTCTTTCCTTCGATCTGCAGTCACTACTGTGTTTTTGATATCTAAGTAGAATAGAGTATAGACCATTTTGAGGTATGTAAACAATAACAAAATGTCCTGACGTGTTTTACATTAAAATTTCCATAGCTTCTGAGGGTCCAAAAAGTTCCACATATTGATAAATAATTTTACGATAGATGTTATAACATCAAGTTATGATTGAATCACCTCTTGTTCACTAATATGAAATTGTTTGACAAGCAGGGGCCAATGACATCACCACATTGAAATGGTATATGCACAGCCATATTTTTGATTTAGGGGCTCATTCATATAAATTTAAAACAATGTATTATGACTTGCTTATCCTCTAATGACTGTTAGATTTACTGCATATCTGCAAACATTTGTACATGAAAACTGTTGAGAACAGAGTAAGAAACGGTACTGTGGTGCTAATAACTGCATTATGGAGCGAGTTTCGAGTGGCCACTGTGATCAGATACTATAGCAAAGTTGGCGACCCAGGGGTGTTACAGACTGTACCAAAAAGCTGAGGACTAGGCCAGAGGGTTGGGTGGTGAAATTATGAAAGATTTCTAGGTTAAAAAATAACAAAAGGGGAGGATGGTGAGGGATGGTTCTGAAATACGGGAGACTCCCGGGAAAAACAGTAGTGATGGCAGGTATGGTTTAGGGGTGAGGTGGGGTTGGGTGCTACATCTCCTTTTTAAAATCATACATTTTCATTCGACTGAACTTGTACAAATTCGTACGAATAAGTCACTAGACCAGGGGTGGGCAAACTCGGTCCTGGAGGGCCGGTGTTTTGCACAGTTTAGCTCCAACCCTAATTAAACACACCTGAATATGCTAATCAGTGTCTTCAAGATCACAAGAAATCCTTAAGCAGGTGTGTTTGATTAGCGTTGGAGCTAAACTGTGTTGGACACCGGCCCTCCAGGACTGAGTTTGCCCGTCCCTGCACTAGACTGACAAAACGTAAAACAGTTATGTTCCCTCTTGAGATCAGGCTGGCACAGCTAGTGTTATTTCCCCCACCGATAATCTTCCAGTGAAAGGTTAATATGACTTTTTAAAAAATGTTATACGGTTCCTTTTACAGCATTGATGTTGTAATGTAATTATAAAAATACAATCAGTTAAATAAACTTAAGCATTCATTTAGTTGCTCAAGTGTAAAATGAGATCAAAAGTTGTTTACACACACACCATCAGGATCAGCAGGCTAGCGCAGACCCTCCATTGAAAATACTGGAGTAAAATACATTTTCGTATTTTAAAGACATGGTGCGGAAAAAAAGAATTCAATGCGGTGCTTCTTGTATTTTCTGGGAAATTCTTTATATTGTACTATATATCAATCAAGCATTGAACATCATTGATTTTCAAAGAAAATGAATCTTAAACGCATTGATTTTGTAAAGACACACAGTTCACTGGAAAGCTTTAACATTGTAATTAATAATTGAAAGTCCATCTGCATAAACTACTCTATAATCAGAGCTGTGGTTTCTATCCAATGAAGCTGTGCACAGAAAAATCTGTAACGATTTACAACATGGTTGTATTAGTTAATGAATTTACTAACATGAACAAACAATGAATAATTCATTTATCACAGTATTGGTCCATGTTAGTAAACGTTAGTTAATGAAAACAGTGTTGTTCATTATTGTTTTGGTAACTCACAGTACATTAACTAATGTTAACAAGCATGAATTTAGATGTAATTAATGCATTAGTAAATGATGAACTATGATTGATAAATGCGGTACAAGTACTGTTCATAATTAGTTCATGTTAGTAAATACATTAGCTAACCAAACCTTATTGTAAAGAGTGACCTTAATGTAATATCAGACAGATTGTATTTTTACTTGAGTGTGATGTTCAGTACTCTTTTTACCACTGCCTGCTAGAGATGATTGATACTTGCGTGTCTGCTAATTTTTCAGAAGATTCAAAGATTTTATGATCAAATAAACAATCAAACTTCTTTTTTTTTGTTTCTCTCCCTGTGTATAATTTATAATGTGTGCTTTCATTAGGCTGACCTGGCTGACATCCATGCTGGAATCGCAGCTCAGCGGGCGCACAGCTGTAAGGTCATTGGCACCCAGCAGAGTAGAGATGATGCCGTTTTGATCCACCTTCCTAATCATGGTGGCATCTACAAAGTACATCAGCCCGTTTTTATCTACAGCAATGCCTGAAAAGAGAAAACAAACAGGTAAAGGAGTCAGCCGGAAAGTTCAGGGGTTACGCAGACTCTCAAACCCTTCGCCTGTCAGGCTCGTTTTATTTTTGTCTTCTGCAGCGCTTAATGATCTGAGCAAGAGCATCTTTGATCTGGTTTCAACCTGTTCTAAGTTTATCTTCAGGCTCTGCTCAATTCGTCTTTCCCTCCCGATTGCCTGTCCTATATAAGCTAGCAAATAATACACGTCCATCAAGCGTCACTCCAGTGTCAACCCATCAGTTCTCCTTATCAGACACTGAAGGCAGAGCAGACGAGAATATCTCCAAGTGCTGACAAGAAGATGCTCACAGAATGGACCTGTGTAGGTGTATGATGCAGAGGGGTTTGAACAAAAAGATGGGGAGACAAATAGCATGAGGGGAGAGACTGAGTGCACTTGACTGAGCCTTTTCACTGTGAAGTCATCTGGGAATCAGTAATGAGGCCTGTGTAGTCTGTCACCTCTCTACTCTTCCTCTTTCTCTCTCCCTCTCTCTCTCCAGAAGCTCAAATTCAACGTCACATATAGAAAATGTGACAATGTGACATCCTTGACAGTTTGGTGTCAGACTGGCTATTTTTTTCCATACACCAAACCTGGATATTACTTTCAAAACCTGCTCAAACTTGTTGTAGCACCTTTATCTTTTCCCTTTCTTATCACTATGTGTTTGCTTAGGATTCGAATGTTGTACTTAATTCTAGTTTACACGAATGTTGAACTTTGAATTTGTGACTCATATCATTCTTACTGAAGTTTTGATAAGTTTTTGACCCAATATTTTAAGATGTTTCTTCAAAAGTAAAGATGTCTTGTTTTTCAGACATGTTTAGGTTCATTTTTAGACAGCACTATACCAATGTTTTGACGTCAAAACAATGAAACAAGGGATATTTGACAGATTATTTGGAACATTTGATCATTTTCTGTGGGGGAATTCTTTAAATGACAATTTTTCTATTTGAAACTTGGAATAAATGTTATCAAAATTTATTGAATAAAACAAATATTAACATTTCACTCAAACACATCTCGCAAATCCAGTACATCCAGAGAAACAGAGAATTTTTAAAAATACATTATTGGAAATCTCCATCATCTTTCATTAAAGTGTCAATGTCTCATTTATGATTATGCATCTGATTCGAACGCTATCACTCGATTGAATGGATGTTATCAGTGGTTATCAGCTGATAGATATGGGCCAGTATGGGCCTTCTGTACCTATTAGTAGACTCAGAAGGCTGTTATCAACCATCCACATGGATAATCAGCTATACTAATAGAGAAGACTCCAGATCTGTTTTTACATTATTGTGAAGTTGGCTGTTGGGTTGGGGTAGAAATTAATAAAATACAATAATGGGAAATTTATTAAATAATATAAATAATTATCATGGTTAATCAGTTATACTAATAGAGAAGACTCTGTTTTACATTACCGTGATGGTTGGGTTGAATGAATGTGCTCCATGCAGGTGAGCTTGCTTGACAACCACCTGGAGGACACACTCCTCCTTAATACACCAGACAGTGTGTTAGAAACTCTCATATGCTTTACATGCTTGTTCCTATGTTTGTTTATATAAGTGCTAATTTCATAACACTCCATTTTGCATCTTTTTAAAATACACTATGAACAGCAGCTGTGCTAATTATTTTATTTATTCTCTATTTCCACCTGGGGCTACTCATCCAAGAGACTATGCAATGCCATTGATGCAATCCAAGATCTGAGAAGAGATGATCCCAAGGTATCCATAATCCTGGAACAGACCGTATCCCGAGCTGATGCTGTGGTCATCATGGAGGATCGGGGTGCATGAGACTGATTCCTGAAAGACCACTGTGACAACGAGTCCCTGCATTGATCCTTTGGGCCAGCCTGACCTTCCACTGGTGCCCTACTCAACCCTGCAGCTTCTCCACAATCGACTTCCAGCTTCTCCAGCACCTAGACGACAGCTCCACACAAGAATTTTGGCCAGAAGAATAATAGTCATGCCCAACAGAGCCTTTTTTCCCTGAGTTTTTTTGACTTCGTCAGGTGGTAAATTTTTTTTCTCTCACCACTGTCACCACTGGCTTGCTTGGATTGGGACTTATGGAGCTGCGCATCGATGGATTTGCTTCACAGTGGCTGTGGATGGATGATAACAGCCTTCTGAGCCTACTAGAAGGCGCAGAGGGCCCTACTGACCCATATTTTTCAGTTGAATACTGATAAGGACTATTTAATCGAGCTATAACATTCGAATTAGCTGTAAGATGTTACTCTGAGAAAAACTAGACATAAACTGACAAGCAGTAATATAATATTGATAATATAGAGCAGTAAAATGAAAACAGAAGTATAGATTTAATAGAAAGCTTTTGATATAGAGTTTGGTTAACAATTTATCTCCCCACATATTTTAGTTTTTAGACTTATAATTGTTCATTTTAATATAATAACTCAATTGTGTGATGAAATTGTCTTCTCTCATCTAGGACAAACAACTGAGATTTCAAATTAGCTTATTGTGATTTTTCTTTCAAAGTGATCTGTAAGATGTTGAATTCTACAGAAATGTGCCCGCTTAAGGCTCTGAACTGTAACATCTGAAAGTTAAAACAGTCGCCACGTTAAGTAACATTATCTCTGAGAGACAGACAGAGAGAGAGAGAATACCAAGAGACTCCAATAATCGAAACCAGAGACTTGCACTCCCCATAGCACATTCAGAAATTAATTAATAGCTTAAGGTTGAACATTCGCTGTGATTGTGGAAGCAGCTGGAGGATAAGACTCTTTTTATCCATGTTAGGTGTCACCGCTACAAAGGAAACAGATGTAAAGACAGCCCTAAGAAACATTTCTTCACCTCAGACAGACATATGCGAAGATGCTAGTGGGAGGTCTGATGGAAAGGGGGTTATCTAAACATTAACCCATTGAATCCAAAGTTTTCCTTTTATTAAGCTGTACAACTGGTGTTTTAGTTCATTTTCTGTGAATAAAAAAAAAAACATAATTAAATAAAAGTGTTTAAAAAATATGTGCAGTGTCACATGGTTAGTGAAAGCAGTCATATGGCATCCAATCTCCAAAAGCAAAAGTTAGTAAAGTATGTTAACGAAGAAATGTATTTTAGTACATTTGATCCTTAAGGTGGCTATTATTAATATATGTATTGTTGAGTGTGGTCAAAGAATGATCTGAGGGAAACCTGTGAGATACCAGTGAGATAAACAGTGCCTTTAGGTATGCACTTATGTACACAAAAGTTTGGGTAACATTTTAGTTTAGGTCACAATTCATGGTATTTATACCACTTGCTTATTACCTATCTAAAGGTGCCCTATAATGAAAGTCTGGGTATATAGTACAATAATAAAAGATCAGTATATGGAAATGGGCACACTGTCAGCCTAACGTTTCCTCGTTCTTATTTAAATTCCACAAGTGTAAAACCCCAGTGGACCACTGGCCAATCAGAATACAAAACAAACTGTGACGAGACTCACAGGCCATGCCCTCCGCATTTGCATTTATAGCTACTTTAGGTCATTCATCCAGACCTGACGAACAGCCGTGTCATCAAGAGAACACGCTTGAGATGCAGCTTTGAGAACATAAAAAAAGCTCTGAAATTATGTATATGCATGCCTCAGGTTGCGTTTGATAAGCCAAACTTTTTTTTAGTGAGACAACAGTGACATTATTCCTCGCTTGGTTATTTTAAGTGTATATTTCACTCATGATGTATGTGGGACTTTCATTTTGAAAACTTGACCCCCAAAAAGTTTACTGTGCATTACTGAGACACATTTCAAACTTGCCTCAGGACACAAAATGTAAGATTTACAGATTACACATTTATTCATCTCCACTCCAAACAGGCATACGGTATGTTTAGTTACATATTTTGTTAATTTATCGTGTTTATTGTGAAATTTATTGCATATTTTTTAACAAACACTTTTAGACTGCTGAATCGTCTCAAAATAAGTTAACATTACTCTGATTGGGTTTATATTTGCTCAAGTTTAGAGTACATCATGGTCTGTATATGTGTGTGTTTGTAAGAGTGGCAAGTCAGAGTGGAACTCATTGATATACATGCCACGAACCATATATGGTCAATTATGAACCTTCTGATTCTATAGGTATTTTATGGAGTAATAAATGAGCTTATAAAACCATTTCTGGAAATTCTTTGAACTTACTGAAGCCATAAACTTACTATGTAGATATCAGAGAACAATTTAACTTATTAAACCAATGCAGTATATGGCACGCTACCTGTTCATTAGTAGTTATAAAGTATGTTCTTTTTAGGGATCCCTAATCCTATGTAACATCTAAACCCACCTTCTAGCTTATTAACTATTAATAAACAGCTAATAAGTAGTTTATTAAGCTACTAGTGTTAAGGGTTTGTTAGTACCGTGAATTGTGACCTAAAATGTTACTAGAGTTTGTACTCAACTGTTGCTAAGACAAAGTTACAGTAAATATTGGGTTTAAAACCTAAAATGTAATATATTACTAATAAGTTACAATGCTGATACTGTACTGTACACTGGTTACACTAATATTAAAATTTTATCAGAAATGTAGAAGATTTAGATTTTTATATTGTATCTTAGTATTCATATTAGTGTTGTTTATGGGTTTTGTATATGACAGTAACCCTAGAGTGTGATTAAAAAGAGTTTAAATTGTGTTAATATTTTAGTTGTTGACTTGAAACCTTAATCAATTTTTAACACACATTAACATTAAATAACATATTGATTAATTTAAGGGGTTACTATTGACCCACCATGAATATTTTCATGTCTGGGAGGAGAAAAAAAGGGGATTGAATGGATTAAGCTGCTTTAAGACTGATTAAGCTTCTGTGTTTTTGGTATTTCCAGCTCACCTTTGGGGCTCATGAGAGTGGCTTCTACAGCTTTTCCGCCATCCCCACATCTTTCGTCAAAGGGCAAGCACTGCTCTCCTGTCCCTGCCACTACTTCAGCATTGTCTGCGAGCAGTCTTCCTCCAGTGAGCGATCGCACCTTGTAGATTCGCCGGGAGTTTGTGTCAGAGATGAACAGAGCTCCAGAGACTGGGTCCACCGCCAGGAAATACTTATGAGTCGGGTTGTTACTATGAAAAACAAGGTCATTACAGAGTTAGTGCTGCAATTACATAATGTGCTGGTCTGTTTATATATTAATTGAAGTATAACCTCACATGAAAAGTACTATAATAATGTATTGTAAATACTATGGTGGTTTTGAACCATACTATAGTAAAGTGTAATCAACTGTATACAGTATATGTAGTATTACAGTAATACATATTGTAGTATACTGCAGAAAATTGTGGGGTATTGTAGTATGATAGACTACAGTATATATAGAAAAACTCAGTGTAGTATTGGTAATTTTGTGTAAATCAGTGTTTCGTAACCCTGTTCCAAGAGGCACATCAACAGTACATATTTTGGATGTCTTGCTTGATCCAAGACTGTCCCATTCATTTCAAGTTTTGGAGTCTCTTCTAATATTGCTCCGTTATTTCAGATGTGTTTGATTAGGAAGAGGTTGAAAATGTGTACTGTGGTTGCACCTTTAGGAACAGGGTTGGGAAACACTGGTTTAAATGATGTAGTTGTTTAAATTATGTAGTATTTCTGTCACAATCACCTGCGATTTATTTCATACAGATTGCTAAAATCCCGTCACCATAGGGACTACAAATCCTGTCATGCACCACACACATACACCTGTTCCAGTTCTCCTTTGATTACCCACAGGGAGCTGTTAAAAAACTGATTACACAAACTATATATACAGCACACTTACACACAGACTTTGCTGAGTCTTGTTGATACTAACCCTTTAACTTAACGAAGCGCTTTCTGGTCAAGTCTCTCCGTGTATTTTCCTTGCCTTGTTCTATTGTTTAGGCTGTCTGTCGTCTGCATCGATCATCTGCCTGTGTCTTGACTACACTTCCGGACTACTTGTTTGTACATGTACAGTAAATGACTATTGTCTCTCTAAACACTCTTATTAATAAAGAACTCAATGTGGGTCCTCAACCCAGTTGTCCAGCGTCCATCAGTTAAAATTACTATAGCAAGTATAGAATGGCTTTAAAAGAGTTTGGTTTAAGAACACTTTAGTATTTATCAAAATTACTATAGTATATTTTATGTGAAAAAGAAAAAAAAAGTTAACAAGGCTCACCTATGTCGAAAATCCTTGTTTCTGTAAACAGAGATATAACAATCACAATTTTGATGGTCACACAAACATACACACACATATAATATTTCATTGGATTTTTTTTTTAATAAAGCTAAAATATAAAATTTGTGAATATTCAAATTTAATCTAGAAAATAGTTTTTTCTTCCAAGTTGGTTGTCAAAAATAATAATACATTATGAACACTGCATTTTCTGAAATATATAATATACACTCACTGACCACTTTATTAGGTACACCTTTCCAACTGCTTATTAATGCACAATTCTTATCAGCCAATCACATGGTAGCAACTTGGTGAATTTAGGCACATAGACATGGTCAAGACAATCAGCTAAGAACAGGAAACTGAGGCTACAATTCACACAAGCTCACCAAACTTGAAGAATAGAAGATTGGAAAAAATTGCCTGATCTGATGAGTCTCGATTTCTGCTGTGACATTGTGATGATAGGGTTAGAATTTGGCATCAACAACATGAAAGCATGGTTCCATCCTGCCTTGAATCAATGGTTCAGGCTGATGGTGGTAATGTAATGGTGTGGGGAATATTTTCTTGGCACACTTAGGGACCATCAGCGCCAATTGAGCATCGTGTCACCGCCACAACCTACTTGAGTATTGTTGCTGACCATGTCCATCACTTTATGACCACAGTGTACTCTTCTTCTGTTCTGATATCTACTTTCATCAGGATAACGCACCATGTCATAAAGCAAAAATCATCTCAGGCTGGTTTCTTGAACATGAAAATGAGTTCACTGTACTCGAATGGCCTCCACAGTCACCAGTACTCAATCCACTAGAGCACCTTTGAGATGTGGTGGAACAGGAGATTCGCATCATGGATGTGCAGCCGACAAATCTGCAGCAACTGTGTGATGCTATCATGTCGATATGAACCAAAATCTCTGAGGAATATTTTCAGTACCTTGTTGAATCTATGCCACAAAGGATTAAGACAAAATGGGGTCCAACCCGGTACTAGTAAGGTGTACCTAATAAAGTGGCCTGCGAGTGCATTTTTCCATTCATATATAATTAAATGCAATTAACATAATTCAACCAATACAATGAAGTATGAACACATATGCATCATGCTATTACATGAGAGCTATTTAACCTAAACATATATTTACAAGGTTTATGAATATTTAAAGATTTATAAATATTTAATTTAGGCTTTTCAGTATGATTTGTGAAATGAAATGATATAATACATCTTATATGCCAATGCGACTCATCTGTACTCAGGTGTAAGTTATTTCTCCCAAAAAATATGGTAAAAAAACATCCAATACCTGAGCTCCAGTATGCGTGTGGTGTTGAGGTTGGGATAAACTCGGCGTACAAAATTCAAGTCTCCGACATAGAGGCTGCCATCAATGCCTGCTGCCAGGGCTACAGGTGCCAACAGCTTATTTCCATCAGCCAGGCCATTACAGCTCGGGCACGAGATACTTCGCCGACGTCCATTACCCATGATGCTTGTAATGATGGGTGGCTGCTGGGACACAAAGACGTTCTCACCGCTGCCCTTATGAAGGATGCCTGGTGTCAGATGAATAAAGAAACAATAACCATTTAAATGGACTGGAAAAAAAAGAAAAGTGCCATTTTCAAAAGACCATTTTGGGGGAAAAGCTGTTTACCTGAGCCATCTATGAACATTACAACCCCATTTTCGAGGCGTCACATTAAATTATTGATCAAAACAACATGCTCTTTTATTAAAAGCAGTCAGGCGTCACATCACATCAGACTTCCTGTGTGTCAGAGTGACTCCAAATCTCGAATGGTCTGAATTATACTTATTTTACTGTGGCAATCAGTCTCATTTTAAGTGTGAACAATTACTTTCTGTAGACAACATAGTGTAGTTATTTAAATTAATGGTCTTCATCAAAGCTAATTCAATAATGGTTAAATAATAATTTATTTTGAGGTCCTGTTATAGTTATATAATAATACTAAAAATATTATATTATATTATATTATATTATATTATATTATATTATATTATATTATATTATATTATATTATATTATATTATATTATATTATATCATATTATATTAAGTAAGATTAAGAAAGCTTTTGTAACACATTGCCTGTACAGTAGAGCTGCATGATACTGGAAAAATCGGCCATTGCAATATTTTGTTTTGCTGCTGTCTGGAAAGGTTTCATTAATTTGTATAGACTGGGATGATTAAGATGTTTTTATGCAGTGCATCTCCATAAATTATAATAAATTACATACAAAAATATAAAATTACAAAACTGATGACTTTAGTAGAACAGGAAAAAATACATTAAAATAAACATTAAAATATGATTATTTCAGGTTGTAAAGCATATTTAAATAGTATTTTAAACCATATCTTCATGGTTGGTGGTTGAAATAATAATTGAGTTATTACACAATGTTCATTCATGCTAATTTAATACTATAACTGTACAGATGTTTCAAAACAATTAATAAAAACAAGACATGCTACAACATAGGAGGAATTATTATTATTATTTTTAGTACATATGTGAAATGAAGACTCATACCGCTGCGTAGGTTGAGTATATGGTGTTTGTCCAGTGACCAGCCCCCCAGACTAGAAGGCTCCAGTTCATAACCCTGCAGCATAGCCGTCCTCTTCTCCCACAACACCAGACTAGGACATGATTCATATTCATACCCCACAGAAACTGGGGGAGAGAGGGAGAGAAGAGAGAGAGAGAGAGAGAGAGAGAGAGAGAGAGAGAGAGAGAGAGACAGAGAGAGAGTACACAAAATGTATCAAAACAGCATTTAATTAACTACATGACAGGCCAATATTAGAGATGATTAATTTACATACAATGCAAGCAGATTGGATGAGGAGTCTAGCTGCGAAACAGTGAGGGAGAATATAAATATTTATTTGAAAACCACATGCTAAATTAAAACCCAGAGCATTTAGAGAAACATTACCAATTCAGCACTTTGAGACATGCACAAGCACCACCAAACATATTTTTAGATATAGTATTGGTAATATTTTGATGAGTATATGTTCTTTAAATATATGTTTGGCCATCTATGGTTTATTTTTAAAGATACTTACTTTAAGTAATATTTTTTTAATGTATTTAAAGATAGATTTGCCAAATCATTATTTAGTGTGAAAATACATTCATTAGCCCCTTTCACACATACAGTAAAAACCTCAGCGGAAAATTACCGTCAATTTTCCGGAAAGGGAACACGTGTGAACATACCCTTTTTAAAAATGTCGGTCAATTAATTCTGGCAATTTTCTAGAAAGACAAGCTGTAACATTACCAGTAATTTGCCGGAATGCGGCACTGTGTGAACGCAGAAAGAAAATTGTCAAAAAGAGTGCGTTCACGATTAGAGCAGGCTGATGTAAAACGTCTACTCCAGTTAATCAGAACATTCAGACGCATTTACATCCACGTCGTTTATGGTTTAAGTGACCTTTATTTTGTATTTTCTATAGGATTCAAATCAGGTGATTGGCTGGGCCATTCTACAACTTTATTTTCTTACTCTGAAACCATTTGAGAGTTTCCTTGGCTGTGTTTTGGATCATTGTCTTTCTGAAATGTCCACCCTGGTTTCATTTTCATCATCCTGCTAATGTAGATGTTGGTCTGAAACAGCTAATATTAATTTACAGTGACAAATCTATCTGCCTGCCTGCCTGCCTGTCTGTCTTTCTGTCTCTCTATATAGTTTTTTTGTTTACATACAGCATGAGAGGCAAGCTTTTTTTACAAGTGACCCTGTAACAATCACCACAACATTTCTCTTTCCAGCTTTTGCAGACTGCTGGGCAGAAGTAGGACATATCCGGATCTGGGCAAGCCTTCACAAATCACCGCAGCTTGGGTGCTTTCACAACCACAAAGCACCTCAGTAAAGTGTGAACGTGATTTGTTCAGACGCCCCATGGCTGGACACGACTTCAGCTTTCACTTTTCAAACAGGACTGTGTGATCTGTGCTGCTGCCACAGGGTCACTGCGAGATCCATGTTTTCACACACAAAAAAACTTTCCTTCCAGTTCATGAAAAGTGGAGCACAACTCAGAGAGTCCATTAGCATAAATACATATGGAGATATACCAGCGAGGCAGGTGAGAATTTATAGCTGTGTAGACGCAATAGGGACTGTGGGTATAAGAACCCCAAAATATAAATGAACAAGACTAAGATGTAGAGAGCTGGAAGGGAGACTGGGAAAGCAGGGGAAAGACAAAAAGAGATTAGTGGCTGTTATAAAAGAGGTCACGCTAGACAGACTGCTGTTCTCAGCATTTCCCTCGGCTCACTGGCGCTGCTCTCTGAACCTGTGTGCTTTCCTGACAGGGACGGTCAGGCTGAATGATCCTTGGGACCTGCGTTCACACGGATGAGCGCAAATCCTGTTTGATGTGTTAACTCTCAACAGTGTTCAGTCAGCAGAGTGACCGATTAACCATGCCTGTTTAACTGCTGTGTGTGTTCTGGATGCCGAACGGCCAGTACAGATGGCAAAATGAACACCTGTCAAGTGCCAAACGTGGGTAAATGTAATGTTTGGCAGGTGAATTCCGCGGAGTCATGAGCCAATCTGCAGGGTGACAATTCTGTAATGGGTTGGTTGGATTTGTGTTGTGATGTGGAGAATGTTTGTCAATAATGTCATTTGTGGTGGTGAAATACAGTACGTGTTTATATGATGGCATGTATTTGAAAAATGGTGCAGTAGAAAAAACGCAGAACTCAAGTTGATCAAACCACGAGAGCACTTTACATCATTTCAAAAGAGGCTCGTAAGAGTAGAGTTTAATGTGGGCTAGATACCACGTCAAGTGCTGACAGAGCTCTTGTGCTGTTTAATGCACTTGAGAGATTAATGCGTTTAATTCATTTCTCAGTGCAGTTTTTACAGTTATATTCCCTTTCTGTGAATGCCACTGCATGTACTGGAAGTCATGTCTACTTTTGCATTCCAGCAAACAGTAGAGCTGCAACAAAGTACATTTCTCTTAACACATTTCCTTACCAATTTTATTTAAGAATCTGCACTCAAGAAATGAGTTGCATATAGATATTTAAATTGTGACTAAATAGCAAGCTATGGACCCTGAATGGCTTTCTTAAAGAGGTGGTCCAGTGTGTAATTTTAAGGTTAGGTTGTGTTTATTGGTTGTAAAGCAATGTGTGCTAATGCTTCATTTGTAAAAAGTAACATTATTTTTCATATATTTTAATTAAATTATATACTGGTACTGCTACTCAGCTAACATGAAAACGAGAGTCATATTTCCTAGTTGCTCTGATTAGTCAGCTAACATAATGTGCTGTGATTTGTGAATCAGCTCCACATCACCAATACGTGCCACACCTCTACTAGCACACACATGGCATTGTGTAAATACATCATCAGTCGGTGTAACTGTTAGCCATATTACTTTGAGCCTAAATCATACAGAAAATGACAGAGGACAAAGCTGAACCTCATGTTTAAGTAATATGAAATGTTCACATATATTTTGTGAGCTTTGAGATGTAGAGCTCACGAAAAGCAGTCGCATAGACAGTTCATGCCCTGATGAAGATTGTGGGTGTTTGCAGGGGTTTGATGAATAAATATGAATTAGTAGCTAAATTGTTAATGCTGCGAAACAACCTTTCCTGTTGTTCACATTCTTTGTTTTACGTCTTTGCTACAACATACCATTAAAGCTAGAAACTGTGCACAACTTACAGGTTGTGGCTCACAGCTTCTTTTACTATGGTTGGAGCTGCTCCTTCTTTGCAAAGTTTTTAGCCAAATCTAGCACTGAACTGGGAGAGATTCTGCAAGCTTTCTTTTGTCAAATGCTAGCTATATATATCTTATTAGTCTCTGGAACATAATTAAAATTAAATTGTAAGCACATTTCTCTTTGTGTCATGTTCTTTGGAGGCTCAAATACAGAAACATAACAAGCTCTTGGAAAATAACAGCGCTGGGACGCCATGTTAGCTTTCTCTGCCTGACATTACAGCACATCTGGCCATGCCACTTTGCTGTGCAAGGTGTATGCAGGTAACCTGAACCTTATGATCGCATTAATCTAAATGTATTTTTTTTTGTAGTACACAAACTTCGTTCATTGTAGATTTTGCTAAGCTGACTCTGTGAAAGTCAATGTCTCCCTTTGCATTCAACTTTGAGTGTATTACATGGAGAGATATTGTTTATATTCACACAGCTAAATTACACATCAATTGAACTTTAAAATATGATATCGTAGAGGACCAACCTTTTAAGGTAAATGTAATGTTAAATGATATTGTTCATAAACTATTTATTGCTACCTTTTCACTGTTAACATGGTAAATGAGCCACAATATAACATGATGCTTGTTCAAATGTTTGTTCATGCTCAAATAGTAAATATTTTATTCAATATCATGTAGCATGAAAACAGTATTTAATATATTTTTTATATCATAATTAAAAAGCACAAACGCTTAGGATGGTGACATGCTATAAAAAAAACTTTGTGAAATTTAGACTAAAATATCAGTTAATTAAACTGAAAATTGATTGAAAATGAGGAATCATTAAAGTCAACCCAGTTTTACCTGTTGAGTGCAGAAAACCTAAGCCAAATGGCTCATTGGAAGTGCTAATTAAACATCAACATTTTAGACATTTTTGGTCCAAAATCACTTTCAGAACCTGAATAGCTTTTTTTTTTTTTTTGCCAAAATATTTGTATATCACAAGCTAACAGATAACAGATTACACTGCCAGTTAAATGTGACTCAATTACGATTTTTTGCTCATATGTGACATTAACTGGATCTGTTCTATGACTGTGTAAGCATGAAAAAAAACCCTGCATGCATTCGGATATTCAGAGATCGATTTCAGGCCTCCTGCGTATGTGAAAACAAATCAGATATAAATTAGATATGTGACAATGCGATTATCATGTAAACTAGCAGATCGCATTTTGTTTTGTACATCATTAAACTTGTAACAATGTCATACTACTCCGTGGTTTATTGACGTACAAGGAAGAGCATGTGTGTGTTCATCCTAAAATTTCAGACCCGACGCTCCTCATTAAAGCCCATCACAATTTACTCCCACCAGACCTGAGATCTCTCATACCCACACAATCCTCTGAATGGTGGAAGACACTATATATAAACCATAGGCGCAAGCTGTGATGATGGCCCTGTTCCTCATCCTCTGCCTCAAAATCATTCTAAAGTTGGGCGAACATTACATATTTTGCAGAGCTTAAGGACAATTTCTTCCTTCATGGCTTCATGGCATCCTTCATGTGGCGCAGATGCTAGAACCCGCCTTTATGCATGCGCAACATTGTAAATTTTATAGCAAATGTAAACACATAAATGTTTCAGGTCCAAACTATTTCATGTGCTTACCCACTGCATCAGAGAGGCCGTAGACATGCTGACCATAAGCATCAGTCTTGTCCCAGATGAAGGTGTAGGCGAGGTTGGGTGAAGCGTGGAACCACTTCTGGAAGAGATGGCCCTCTACAGCAACCATAAGATGGACTTTGACCAAGCTGAGAGGAACCACAGCTTGAGTCATGGTGATCTTGAGCAATGAGCGGTAACCTGGTGTTCGTGAACTCAGATGACAGAGCTTCAGATTGGTGCCAGGAATTTCCAGCTGCTCATGCAGAACCTGGTGGACAAATGAAGGACTTTTACATCACAGGAAAAGAACATTTTCAGAAAAAAAAGGATGATTAGGAAGCAAGGTCAGAGGGTAGAACAAAGATTGAGACAGATGAGAAGAATAGGAAGTGAAAAGAGGAGCATAATTACACTGAAAATAGTTGACCTGTGAGCTTTTCAGGTTAATAACCTGTTAACCAATGTAATGACCAAAGAGAGTGCTAAGAGAAGATGAATAGTGGAAAATTAGCAATATTTGGCACAGTCAAGTGAGTAAAATGTAAGGTCTAACTGGAGAATCATCTCAGTGCAAAATTAATTAATTTGTTAATTACAGCAATGAAAGAATCAAGGAACTGAAGGATCTCATCACACCTGGGTCTCTGGAATGATGGATCTCTCTCCAGGTTTGGAACTGAAGAAAGAGGAAAGCGGGGAAGCCACCACCACAGGATCAGGCCTCACAAAGCCACTGAGATCACAGCTTGGGATGGTGTTCTCCTCCGTCTTCAACATCAGAGTGTCCATGGCATAGAAAATGTTCCACGGGAGCCACACTGTGCGCTCTTGACTCAAAAATGGAGCCCGTTCAAAGCGTAGAGTGAGAGAGGCTCCACCATTGGCAATGAGGTCAAATCTAATGACATAAAGGGAGAGAAAGAAGCAGAGTGGAAAAAAAATGTACTTGCGTTATTCTGTTATTGATGGCGTCATTAAATCCAGAATGTTTTTACCATTAAAAATGCCATTTTGCTGGGAGGAATAATTCATTGTTTTGATAGATTGGAGTCATTTCGATGGAAAGACTGAGCTTACTTGGCTCTAAATGAATCTAATAAAGATTTGTTCAGTTGTAGCTCTCTAAATCACTAGAAGGTTATGTAAACAAGTAAGTCATAACATAAGGCTTGGTGGCAAAAACAATTAAAGTGTTTCAATAGGGGGGGGGGGAAGGGCTGTTTGTTGCCTGGATGTTTCAGCTACCAGGTTTTTAGAAAACATGTAAAGAGTGGGCTCCCTTTTAGTTCAGTTGAATTTAGGTAGTTGACTTAGTTTATCCATCTATCTATTCATCCATAATTCCACTTATCCAATATCTAGCACTCTATCCATAAATCCATCAACTATCTTCATATCCATCCACTTATTCATTATTTTTGCACTTTAATCATCTTTTCATATCATCTATTCATCCATCATCCATCCATCCATCCAACATTCCACCAATCCATCCATTCATTCATCTATCCATCCATCCATCCATCCATCCATCCATCCATCCATCCATCCATCCATCCATCCATCCATCCATCAGTCCATCCATCCATCCATCATAACATTATATTCGTAAATCCATCTTTTACCTATTATTCCATCCATCCATCCATCCATCCATCCGTCCGTCTGTCCGTCCATCCATCCATCCATCCATCCAATCATTCTTCAATTTATTCCTCCATTAAAACTAGCTCTCCATAAATCAATCCTTCCCCTATCATTCATCCATCAAAACTTTATATCCATAAAACCATCCTATACCTATTTTTCCATCCATCCATCCATCCTTTCAACCATCCATCCATCCATCTATCAATCAATCAATCAATCAATCAATCAATCAATCAATCAATCAATCAATCAATCAATCAATCAATCCATCCATCCATCCATCCATCCATCCATCCATCATAAGATTCTGTCTATAAATTCATCCTTCACACATTATTCTATCCATCCATCCATCCATCCATCCATCCATCATAAGATTATATCAATAAATTCATCCTTCACACATTATTCTATCCATCCATCCATCCATCCATCCATCCATCATAAGATTCTGTCTATAAATTCATCCTTCACACATTATTCTATCCATCCATCCATCCATCCATCCATCCATCCATCCATCCATCCATCCATCCATCCATCCATCATAAGATTATATCAATAAATTCATCCTTCACACATTATTCTATCCATCCATCCATCCATCCATCCATCCATCCATCCATCCATCCATCCATCCATCCATCCATCCATCATAACACTATATCCATAAATCCATCGTTCACCTAGCAATCCATCATCCATCTGTCCATCCATCTGTTCATCCATCTGTCCATCCATCCATCCATCCATCAATCCATCCATCCATCCATCCATCCATCCATCCATCCATCCATCCATCCATCCATCCATCCGTCCGTCCGTCCGTCTATCCATCCATCCATCCATCCATCCATCATAACATTATATTGATCAATCCCTCTATCATCTCTCTATAAATCAATTTAGCTATGAATGGTGCAAAATTGGTACACATATAATGGTGAACTTACGTTCCATCCTGACGTGTGAGAGTGTATCCATACTGTGGGTACTTGACAAAGGACACATTAACTCCAACCAGAGGGGTTCCATCTGTAGTCACCACCTGACCTCTGATCAGTGATGCCAGACTTGAAAAAGCAGAGCAAACAAGCATAACCAATAAATCCACAGCAATACCTTCAATCCGACAACTGTTGTCAAAAAAATAAAAAAAATGTCCATCAGTTCCTCATTAGTCAACTCATCTGTCAGTCCTTCAGAGAAACTCAGCACAAAGAGACAGGAAAATGTTGTAACACCACTGACAACAATCAATAAGGATCCTCAGAAATAGCTCAGGGTTACAAAATAACACCGAACTGACAATAACAATCTCAGCACTCGGTGTTTTCTCAAAAGATATGGCATAAATTGTCTGTACTTCAGTAGATATTTAATTTTTTCCCAAACAAAAAATGCATGAGAAATGACATTTACCTATTTACCAACCAAGCATGCAGCAAGAATGAGTTACCTTGCGTTAAAGGGATTGTCTGCAGGGATTATATGTGTGCTGTCCCGCCCCACTAGCATCTTGACTCGGTCATAGAAGGAACGGACTTTCTGCTCAGGATGCTGACCCTGCTGGATGACCTGTAAGGGATCCCTTGATCCTCTACAAAGTGGACTATTCTGGCAGGGACTTTGTATACAGCAATCTGGATCCATACAGTCAGTCAGACCATCTAAAGATGCGAAACAGCGGCGTGATGAGTAATGTCAAATTACAATAGTGTACAATCAATCACAACTGCCTAAGGCTGCAAGAGATTTCTCTCTTCATCCCCTTCACTGTTAAAAAGAAAAAGAAACATTCTTCATCTGTTGAACAAGAGGCCATTTCATCAAAGTGTCCTCGTACGTTTTTTGAACACAAAAATGTTGGATTTGAATTTTGTCTCTGTTCCAGTATTCATTCACCAAAGAGTTCGAAAAGCGCTTTCTTCTTTCCCTCACCTTTAGGCTTTGAATTAAATTACTTATTGCAGAATATCTAACATGCTTTTTGTAATTCAGGATTTCAGATGAAAGGCAACAGTCCAGCTCTATTTATATTTTGAGAATAGTCGTAGAAATTCAGAGGTAAGCTTATTTCTATGAAATTTAAGAGTTGTGAACAAAGGTATAAAGTACATACAGAGAAAGACAGATAGCTGCCCTGTCTAGTTAGAATTGTGTATTTGTCTCCAAATCCTCAAACTGAATGTACTGAATAGTTACTCTCATCCATTCAAAGCATGAAATGAAGTACAATAAAGCTAAAGAGAGCAATTTATTTGATCGTTTTTCTTTTTAAATTTCTTCTTAATTTGCCAAAACAACTCTAAATTAAACCTTTCAGAGGCTGACATGACCAAAAATTAATAGCACTTTTTTTTAACATATTTTACAGTTTTACTTGTTTGATTTAGTACCTTCTTGGAAAAATAGCAATGTGAGGTTAGATTGAGATTTTGTTAGAGCAATGACAAAATGTTACATGCCTGCAAAATAAATTCTGTCATTCTTTTTACAGTTTAATTATGTTTAGAATGGGGTAAAATGCACAAATAAATTGCACACAGCAGCCATTCCTGATGTTACCGAAATTACACACAGCATCTGTTCCTGTGCTCATGTTGCAGTTCCAATCAGGAAAAATCTTTGCCATGAAGTTCCCACAGAGTAAACAAAAAATCTGGTACAGTACCTCCTTCATTGTCTTTGTTGTCTGCACATGAAGTCTCCATTGCGACACTGCAGCCGGTGCCTCTCCATCCAGTTTTGCACTCACAGTGCCAGCTGTTTTGACCCAGAAGACACTGTCCATTTCCATTACATCTGTTCGGACAGCCATCTGCAACAGCCAGAGAGAGAAAGATGGATTGAGAGAGGCTGAAATCCATCATGCCAGTCACCAGAGCACTGATATGTCAATGGCTGTGACCAAAAGTTTGAAAACAAGCTAGAAAAAGTTTCCAGGCTTCAAAGTTGAAGTGAACTAAATAAAATTTAACTGAAACAAACTAAACTGAAATAAAACTATTTAAATATGAACATTTAATTACAATATATTTTATAACAGGTGTGTTCCAAAAAAATTACAATATCAAAGGATAGTTCATTTATTAATATATATATATATATATATATATATATATATATATATATATATATATATATATATATATATATATATATATATATATATAAAAAAGAGAATTGTGTGTGTTGTATTAGTTTCACTACACACAAAGTGAAATGTTTCAAGCCTTCATTTGTTTCGATTTAAATGATTATGCATTAAAGATGAAAATAACTCAAATCCAGTATTTCATAAAATTAGAATATCATGACAAAGTTCAACATTGTCGGCTCCCTGTGTCTCAATCTAGTCCACTAATTAATGCAAGCCTTAAAAATGGTCCCAGTCTGGCATAGTAGGGTTCAGAATCATGGGGAAGACTGCTGACAGGACAGTTGTGCAGAAGACCATCATTGGCCCCGTCCATAAGGAGGAAAGGTCTCAAAAGCTAATTGCAAAAGAAACGGGATGCTTTAAAAGTGCAGTATCTAAGCATATTAATAGATTGTTAGGAGGAAGGGAAAAGGTGGCTGGAAATGGTGCACAAGTATAACCGTAACCTTAAGAGGATTATCAAGCAAGTGCGACTGAGGCTGGTGTCAGAGCATCAAGAACCACCACATTCATACATCTGCATGACATATTCTACAGCTGTAGAATTCCATGTGTCAAGCCAATCTTGAACCAAAAACAACACTAGAAGCGTCTGTACAGGGTTAAAGAGAAAAGGTATTGGTCTGTTGAACAGTAGTCCCAAGTCTTCTTGTCAGATGAATGCAAATTTTATATTTCCGAGAGTCAGAAAAGTCAAGCTTCTCAATGTCCAGTGTGAAATGTCCACATTCAGTAATGGTTTGGAGAGCCATGTCATTTGCTGGTGTGGGTCCATTGTCTTTTTTCAAGTCCACAGTCAACACAGCTCTATACCAGGACCTTTTAGAGTGTTGGGAAATACTTTTGTGAAATACTGGATTTTTTTCATCTTTAACCCATAATCATTAAAATTGAAACAAATGATGGCTTGAAATATTTAACTTTGTGTGTAGTGAACTAATATAACACACAAGTTTCAATTTAAATTTTATTTTTATTTTTTTTTAAATAAATGGACTTTCCCTCGATATTCAAATTTTTGGCACATACCAGTATATTATATTAATAATAAAGTATACTGTATGTGTGTATGTGTGTGTGTGTGTGTGTGTGTGTGTGTTGGCATGATTGTTAGGGGGTTTGTTCACTCTCTTTATATTTTTGCACATTTTCAGAAACTGATTTTGACAACCAACATTTTGCTTTTCTAACTTTTTACATCTAGATGGAAATAAAATTAGCAGAAAGGAAAAATACATCCTCACCATTCTGGCACTGTTTGTACCTGGCTTAATATAATTTTTTATTCAAACTGCACTGAGACAGCACACAAAGCATATTAAGATTTAAAAAAAAAAAACTGCAGACATAAACCAGTCATTCAAAACACTGTAAAACCCAACAGTCAACTTTATCAAATGAAATGAGTTAATTCTACTAATTTGAAAAGAGTTTTGAACTCAGTGTTGAAGGTAATGAGTTATTTAAATACATAATTACTTTAACTTAAATGGAGTAAGTTGACAGTACTCATATGGTTAGTTTTTTTTTTTTTTAAACCAAATGGTTTTCATAAATAGTTTTCAAATTAGTTTCCTCAAACGTTTTGAGTTGCCTTAACTTATTGGGTTTTACAGTTCTCAGTTGGTTTGAGTTCTCTTCATTTATCGAGTTTTACTGCGCTCAAATTGCTTCATTTACTCAAATGGATTAAGTTCACAGAACTCATTATGATTAGTTTTTGAACTTAAATGGTTTGTTGCAATCAGTTTCCTCAAATGGTTTGAGTTACCTTAACCTTTTGAGTTTTACAGGGAAATGAACTGCCACAAATGAACTTGAAATGCAAATCATAAATATATGTCATGTTACTCTGTTTTCAAACTCTTGGCCATGAAACTGTAGGCACGCACGCACGCACGCACGCACGCACGCACACACACACACACACACACATATATATATATCTGCCTCAATTGAGCTCAATGCCTGTCTGAAGGGATGAAGTATATGAAAAGCATTACTATTCACACCTCAAATCAGTTCAAACTCCGAGAGCAATTAAATTATCTTCAGGAGTCTCCACCGATAGCCGCTGCTGGTAGCAAATGAATTTATCAGAACTCATCCATTCAGGAGGGGATATTGTATGAGCACATACACTCTCCGACTGTTCATTTACAGTAGCTGATTTGATTTGTCTGGAAAGAGAGCAATGCTTTCATGTAAGAATGTGGTTAGGACAGACCGACAGAGTCTCCAGATCAGATTATGACTGCTCTTTAGGTCGAGGTTCGTGTCTGTGAGTGTGTATGCGCATGTGAAAGAGAGAGACAAAGTGAGGGATAAAAAAAGACTTTTGAGATAGAGCCAGAAGTGCTCTTTGATAAATATATCACAGGTTTCTGGAGTGAAGTGTGGCATGTGTGGGTGTTTAATGTATGCAGTTAGGGGATAAACAGTCTTCCTGAAAGACAAAAGGCGGAAAACAATCTTGTCACAACAGTTTTGAGCAGAATGTGGATTGATGGGAATGCTTTAAGGAAGCTCTCTCTGGGAGGGGAAGAGACTGAGAAGAACAAACACGAAGAGAAATGAAAAGGCTAAGCACTATTCTACTTTAGCCGCACAAGTCCATAATTAAGCACCCTGGAGACGTGACCTGACATTTCCAAGTCATCAGGAGTTTTGTGTAAATAAAACATGCTGTCTAAAATCCTCAGCACCGCCACGGGCATCGTCTCTTACCTTGCTGCAAAACGAAAACCATGCTGTGATCTCACACTGTGTCATCAGAAACCAGTGCTGTGGCCCCCAAGTTGAATCTCCAACAGTTCTGTCAAGGCTACCAAAATTCAGCTAGTTTCTTTCATCACTCGTCTATATAGTATTATTGGCGGCTGATTCAGCCCAGGTGACATTTTAGATGATTTGTGATGAAGGAAAATGAAATAGCTTCAATCAGAAGACTGTGAATATCCAGCATACATGGGGGAGCCTTCAGCCATTGTGACTTAAATCAAACGTTTTTTTAATTAACGTAATTTTCAATGTCTGGGGTCCTTGAGATGCCACATTAACGGCCTGCCATGCATCGATTGTCACGCAATATTGAGTTGAGAGAAAAGTCACTTAGCAATGATTGCCTTTTAAATGGAGCTGCCATTTTAAGCAGCCAAATACTTATGAAACACCAGGACAGCGAAATCTATGGTGACCATTGATCTTCCTCATTGGGCAGCACTGAGCAGGGCCCCTCTTTCATGCCAAAGGCCAGTCGATTCTCAGCACACTAACTAGAATAAAGTGGGATTTCACAAACTATTAAGCCACCTGGCTAAAGTAATGTGGGTTGACTCTATTGTAATTTACTTAAAAAGGAGCTGAGATTGCCTTGAGTTATGGGTCAGTGCACATGGTATGAGAGAGATACGCAAAGGTGGGATAGGGGAAAAAAAAAGCACACTGCATAGCAACAGTCAGCTATTGATGGATGGAGAAATGGATAGAAAGAGACAGATGGATTGGTGGAAAGGCGGAAAAATGAAAGGAAAAAAGTAGAAACCGAAAGAAAGGTAGACAGACAGACAGACAGACAGATAGATAAAGAAAGAATGAAAGAAAGAAAGAAAGAAAGAAAGAAAGAAAGAAAGAAAGAAAGAAAGAAAGAAAGAAAGAAAGAAAGAAAGAAAGAAAGAAAGAAAGAAAGAAAGAAAGAAAGAAAGAAAGAAAGAAAGAAAAAGAAAGAAGTATAGATAGATAGATAGATAGATAGATAGATAGATAGATAGATAGATAGATAGATAGATAGATAGATAGATAGATAGATAGATAGATAGATAGATAGATTGATAAATAGATAGATAGATAGATAGATAGATAGATAGATAGATAGATAGATAGATAGATAGATAGATAGATAGATAGATAGATAGATAGATAGATAGATAGATAGATAGATAGATAGATAGATAGATAGATAGATAGATAGATAGAACAATGGATGGAGGGAAAGAAAGAAAGAAAGAAAGAAAGAAAGAAAGAAAGAAAGAAAGAAAGAAAGAAAGAAAGAAAGAAAAAGAAAGAAGTATAGATAGATAGATAGATAGATAGATAGATAGATAGATAGATAGATAGATAGATAGATAGATAGATAGATAGATAGATAGATAGATAGATAGCTAGATAGCTAGATAGATAGATAGATAGATAGATAGATAGATAGATAGATAGAACAATGGATGGAGGGAAAGAAAGAAAGAAAGAAAGAAAGAAAGAAAGAAAGAAAGAAAGAAAGAAAGAAAGAAAGAAAGAAAGAAAGAAAGAAAAATGGAAGCAAGGAACAAAGGAAAGAACCGAGGTAAGGTGAAATAAATGTCTTAAATGTCTTAAAGGATGGGATATTAGTGGGGAAAAAAATTGTGGAAGACAAATCCAGTT